>NW_026850842.1:0-20513 GCF_030913465.1 Colletotrichum navitas
CTAATTAATAAACCTTAGCCCTAATTAGACTAAGGTCTATTAATTAACATTATTATCTTCTTAGATAAGGGTTAGTAAGTTACCTTTGTGTTTATAGGCGCTTAGGGTGCACTAGTAATAAGACCTTTAGGTAAAGTTATTTAGGTTAATTATATATATACTAGCTATCCTACTACCTTATATATTAATATTCTACTTAGTTTTAATATATTATATAAAACTAAGTAAAACTATTTACTATATTAATAGTAATTATATATCCTTTAATACCCTAGATTTTATATAGGCTTATTTATCCCTTGTTTTCTCTTTATACTAGAACTTTACTTTACATAAAAAATAATAGTATAGCCTAAAGATTTAGTCTATTCCTAGTGTTAATTATATAGTTAATTTCTACCTTTATATAAATACCTTAGAGTATTTTTATAGCCTTCTAAATTACTTTAGCCTTTTAGGTAATATTATATAATAAAGGTAAATCCTTGTTAATCCTTAGATATATCCTAAAGATAAAAAGGGTTAGTATAATCCCTTAGGGGCTAGTAGTGTTATTTAAGGCCTTTATAGCTATCTAGAAAATAACCTCTTTATCTATATTATAGCTAAGTTCTTTATAAAGAATATTATATATATATTATAAAGGTGTATATACTCTTTTAACTTTACTAACTACCTAATAAGCTTCTACTAGTATTTCTTTATATAAGATGCCTATAATCTTAGTATTATTCCTAAACTCTTCTAATATAAAATTTATACCTAGGTTATATATAATATAGTCTAGTAGACCTATATATATAGCTATCTAGTACTTTAGGAGAGTATTCTATATATCTTATATAAATAGTAATTTAAGAAAAATAGTACCTTAGAAACTTATTTCTATATTAATAATATATAGTATATTCTTGTCTTTAAGTTATATAATATCTATAACTATCTTATAGTTAAAATAACTTTTATCCTTAATAAAGAACTTAAAATATTATAGTACTAGGTTATATAATTAGTAATAGTAATAAAACTTCTAGATCTTTTTTAGTATTAATACTTCTATATCTCTATAGCTAATATTCTTTAGGAGCTAATAAAGTTAATCTATATAAGAATATTTAAATTACTTATAAAGTCTTTAAAGCTACTCTTTAGTAAAAAAGGTTAAAGCCTCTATATAACTAAGGTTAAAAAAAGGTGTCTTTATTTTTATATAATAGGTATATATATATTATCCTTATATATAATAGTATTAGTAATATTATTAAAGTATATACCTAGTTAATCTATATTATATAATAAAAATAGGAATAGTGTTAAGGTATTAAAGATATAATACTTAACTATCCTTAGCTAGTTCTTTATCTTTATAGTTCTTATTAATATTACAAAGTTATTTACTTTAAATTATATATAGCTAGAACCTAGGTTCTAAGAGATCTTTATATATAGGTTCTCTCTTAAGTACACTAGTACCTAAGGCTTTTTTACTATTAAAAACTTAGTTACTCTAGTATCCTATAGTTCTCCTTAGTATAACGTATAATAAAGGTCTTTAAGTAAAAACTAGCTTATTTTAGTAGTCTTTAGGGCTAAGAATATATTTTTACTAGTTATATAATAAAAGAAATATAAAGTTAGTAAATACTAGGAGACTTCCTAGTTATCTAAGTATTATTCTTTATTATATAAGTTATTATTCTCCTTTTTTCTCTTAACTAGGCTTTCTCTCTCTACTTTAAAGAGATAGGCTATAAAGTCTTTATATAAATCTTAGGCAAGTATATTATATACTTAAAGGTATTAAGTCTTTATATAACTATATTTTTCCTTTATATAGTTAGTTAACTAATATTCTTTCTTCTTATATATAAAATACTTCTTAGTTATATTTATATAAAAAGGTCTTAGTTAAAATAGCTTTTCTCCTCTTCCTTTATTAAAAGGTTAATAAAGTAGTTAATTATATAAAGGTCTTTATTATAGTCTATCTTTATAGTTTAAGGTATACCTTTAGTCTATAAAGCTAATATTATATAATATAGTCTTTTATCTAAGGTAACTTATAAAAAGCCTTAAGGTTAAAGAAGAATTCTTTATATAAATAATATACCTTAAGATTACTAAGAGTAGTCTTTAGCTCTAGAACACCTTAATAAGCCTAGGAAACTTATATATAAAGTATTATTTTTCCTTAGAAGCCTAAGCTAAGTGCTTATTATATAAGAGGTAGCTTATCTAGTAATACTTCTAGTACTTCTATAGGTGCCTTGTCTAGATTCTCTTGTTTAACTTATATAAAGGATATAGTATTCTAATTAGTCTAATAAAGACTATAATTAACGCTAGTGTTAAAGTATATATTTAGTATAGTGTATATTCTATTTTACCTTTATATAAAGCTAATATAATAAAGGTAAAACTTCTCTATATAATTAGATAAAATATTTAGAAAAACAGTGTAATATTAATCTTTTATAATCTAAAGATATTAATAAAAACTAATAAACACTTTAGCCTTATTATAAAGTATATTATATAGTTTTTTAGTATAGCTTTTCTTTTTTCTTTATCTTTTCTAGAAGACAAAGATTATATAAAGTTAATATAGTCTATTATTAACTATTTACTTTAGTAAAAGATTATAAATATTTTTCTCTAGTGTTAATATAACTTAGCTTTAAGATCTTAGGAAACTTTTTACCTCCTAGGTAAAGTGTACTCTATATAATATTATTTATATATTAGGTCCTCTAGACCTTTAAGCTACTTAAGAATTTTATTATTTAATTAACTACTTTAGTAACTCCTTAGTTACTCTTAATAAGTTAAGTTATATATTCTTTATAGGTGTTTAGAGAGTAGTTATTATTATATAAGTAAAAGTTAATACTTTAGTAGAGTTCTTATTTTTACCTTTATATCTTTTAATAAGGTTTAAGATTTAAATATTAACTAATTATTTACTTTCTTTTACTAAATCTAGTCCTTATTTAGTAAGCACTTATATAAGCTTATCCCTAAAGATTTAGTTAACTTAAGACTATTAGTACAAAGACTAGTCCTTAAAGTCTTTATATAAGTTATATATAAGTACTCTTATTAGTAAGTTAATAAAGAGAATATATATTATTAAGTATTCTATATATATAGTTAACTCTTTAATATAAGGATCTCCTTAGTAATATTTAAAGTATATAACTAGTACTTAGGGTCTATTAATCTCTTTTAAAGGTTAAGTAGAATAGAACTCTATATAGCTATCTCTTTATATATAATCTAGTCCTCTTTATACTAAGGTTAATTATCTTCTAATTATTAACTAGCTTCTCTAGTGTCTTCTTACTTTTATAGAGATACTATCTTAGTAGTAGTAGCTATATTATCTTATATAGTGTCTAGTTAATATTAAATATACTATAGTGTATACTACTTTCTTAGAGTATTATATAATAGGATTTTCTACCTAGTTTACCTTTAGGTAGTAGATATAAAGAGACTTTTTTATATATAGACTAATAAGTAGTCTTTCTTCCTCTTATTATCTAGTATTACTTTTATAGAGTAAACAATAGTAAAAATCTAGGCTTTTAGTACAAAGTAATCCCTTTTAGGTTTATAACTTTACCTTTTTACTCTTACTAATCTATAATTACTATATAACTACTAATTAGTGTTAAATAGACTTTATATATATATATACTTAGTAAAACATAAGGGTAAATTAACTTTTTATTAGGTAACTAAATAAGTCTACTCTACTATTATTATATAAGTAGTTATATACTACCTAAGTATAACTTAAGTTATTCTAGCTAACTAAAAGTGTAATCCCCTCTTGAGATAACTAAGGGCCAAATATCTAGTCTATACCCTTTGACCTTAAATCATGAACTATTTATAGTTAACTAACTAGGTGTTATATAATTATTAGTATTAATATTCTAACACTAATGTTATATACCTAAGACATCTTTTTTTTAACTACTATATATCTTGTTTATCTATTCTAATAAGCTAGAAAGGAAAAAGTTCTATACAGTATATGTATTTCTACTAGCTAGATCTAGAGAAAATAGTAGTTTCTAAATATAATGTTAACTTTACTTAGTAGGACCTTTAACTACTAAAGTAGCTAGGAATAATGTATTTAAAAGTTTAGGGTAATTAAAAGTAGATAATTTAGTTTCGTTAAGAGATTACACATATAAATAGGTCGTTTCAGTGTATCTTTTCTAGAACTTCTAGCTTAAAAATAAACACTATTTATATCTAATAATACTATCTTTCCCCTAATAGCTGTTGATTAATAAGAAACCATACGGTTCAAAGGCCTAAGCGTTACTTCAAGTGGAGAATCTATTAGTAATGTCACGAATTCCCTCGTTTGTATGTCCGATTTGTTGATGGTAATGGGTTGGAAATGATATACCACATTCGCAATAGCTACTCGCTGCATAGCTAAAGTCAGGCTACGCCAGCTTAGTTAGCTTGTCTGACTCTTTCTAGAGGGTAATATCACAATATACTATTATATTAAACTCACTTTTGTCCTATGCACTGCCTGGTGCCTCTCGAAAACGGTTGTAGATAGGCCTCCATCTTAGGTGTATGTCTTGGCGGTAGCCACCGTGTGGGGTCATAAAGTTCGGGATCCTCAAAGACCGTCTCATTATAACATCCGTAAAATGGAGAAGTAGCAACAACTGCCTGTGCAAACAATTCTTGTTAGCGGTGTAGTCTCTTGGCCAACCTACCTCACATGGGGGAAGTAGCTTGAGGGTTGGATGAAGATACCCCAGGAGGAAAGTGTGTCCCTTTGTAGTTCCAACCTTGTGAAGGAACTACGCGAGGCATATGACCACGGATAGGGCAGGAAACTCGCAACCCTTCTTTGAGAACAGCATTGAGAAGAGGTAACATAGCAAGTGATCCGATTCGAGGCATCTCAGATGTACTCATGACTGGGTGTAATTCATCTTGCAGCTGTTGCCAAAGATCTGGACTTCTTACTAACCAATGCATACCGATAGATAATGCGGCTGCTGTCGTATCGGCTCCTGTAACGGGAACCCATTTGTCAACGAAGAAGGGTAAGAGGTTTCGGTATAAAGGCAGTAGCTTGAACAAATCGATAACCTTCTTGGTACACTTACCGGCTGCAAGAATCACAATCCCGTCGGAGATAATTTGCTCGTCAGATAGGGTATAGCCTCGTTTCTCCTGCCATTGAGAGGAGACAAGCTCCGAGAAGACACACGGGACAACCTCACGAAGACCATTGAAGGCCGCCCTATTTGCCTCCAGTGCCTTTTTGGCATACTGGAGCGCAACTCTAACGTCAGTCTCGATTGGAGGAAAAATCCGAAAAGCCTACGTTACCTGCCCGAGAATCTTGTTTGGTACAAGCGATGGTACCAGCGGTGCAATATAGGGAATTAATGCTCGTAAAAATGGGATGTGTTGAAACTATGCGTTTGATGATCCAGGAGATGTTAGCCCCTAAATCAAGATGCAAGATATCAAGGAACCAGTGAGAGTAGGGGAACACATACGTATATCACGCTTTCGGCCGCCACGTCAAACACATCAAATAAATCCGAATGGAAATTGGAAAGGCTCTCGGCACAGTGCCCAAATGTCCAAGTCGTGACGATATCCAAAGCGAAGCTGCGAAACAGCCTAGTGAGACTCATAGTGGTGGCTTGGTAAGGTGTACTATCATGCTTTGGTTCCGATCCCAGGGTCTTGCGCATGCCTTCTACCATGATATTACATTTATCCCAAACAAGTCGCTGCGCATCCATCGCATTGACTCTTGATTGGGCGAAGGCAGGTGCCAAGAGACGGGAATGCGCAGTGTGCGTCGGTGGATCCAGCTCGGTGAAAACGCTATATGCCACAGAACTTTGGAAAGCTTTGTAATGGTACGCCGGCTTAACCCATGGCTTATTCTGGGCGTATATTGTGTTGTTGGCATCGACATCGTCGATTGATACTTCGTTTGGCGAAATACGAACAAGCGGGCCTATACAAATGCGTTTGAATGAGTTATAAACCAAGTCTAGAACTGCGAAACCTAAAGGGGAGGGAAATCTTGATTTTACCAAATTTCTGATGTAGTTCCCGAATGTGACTGTGGGGAGTCCCCTGATAGTCATGGTAGAACAGCCATAGTCGAGAGATCTTGGCCAGAAATGGGCCTGGCACACGCCGGAGGGGGTGAAGAAAGACGTTATAGACGGAGCGAAATATCACGTATGCAAATAGAAAAAGTAGAACAACTGCTAAAGTTTTGGTGAGAACTAGCTGAATATTTTGGATGTAGCTCATTCCGGCGGTGCTGGTGTTTCTGGGTTGACACACAAATCATAAGAGAGATTCCCTAGTAATCAAACAGTGATCATGCCGTTGATATAATTTGGCAATGAATGATATCGGGGGAGATTGATAGATTGCGGGCTATTGTTCAGTTCAGAACGTAAAGCTAAAGGCAAGACAAGAACCGACGTGAACAGAAAAATGTCCCGCAAGCTTTCCAGAAAAAGTAAGAAAAATTACTAATATTGCGGGTCATTCTCTTGCAAATGTATCGGTGTAATCCTTGTCATGTTATGGCTTGAGGAGATGACAAGTGACACTTGGGGGAAAACCTAGACAAACTCCAGCGCATGTCTTCCAACCCCTATAAAGATTGGCATTTCGTTCTGGCTTCAGAATTGTTCTGTTCCAGTCGTGTATACATTAACGAATGATCTAGACAAGGAAACTACGGAGTCAAGTCTGTTTTCTGCTCAAAATGGACATGGAACAGTCAAGACATCAGGTCAGCTGCCAACCACAAGAGAAGATTGCCATTGTCGGCATTGGATGTCGATTTCCAGGCAAGGTCTCGGGCCCTTCCGCTCTTTGGGAATTGCTCAGTCATCCGGTTGATCTCTCTGCGCCCGTCCCTTCATGGAGGTTCCGCAAGGAGGGATTTTACCATGAGAACGCCTCGCACCGCGGAACAACCAACAGTAGGGGCTCGTATTTTCTCGAAGATGACGACGTCAAAGCGTTCGATGCCCAGTTCTTCAACATTTCTCCTCAGGAGGCCGAAGCAATGGACCCTCAGGTAAGAGAACGGAAGGTATGATGTAGCGTACGCTGTCTAAGCGACTGACTCTATATAGCATCGGTTGCTATTGGAAGTGGTTTACGAGGGTCTCGAAGACGCAGGAATCTCGCTTGTAGAGACTTCCGGCACCAGCACCGCGGCATATGTTGGTCTGATGTCGGCAGATTGGCAAGACCTGCAGTCGCGAGACATTGACGATGCTCCGAGATACCTCGTGACTGGAGGCGCACGCAGCATCGCAAGTAATCGGCTGTCGTACTTCTTTAACTGGCACGGGCCGAGCGAGACTATTGACACGGCCTGTTCCTCGTCGCTCGTGGCAGTTCACCATGCGGTACAGGCGCTACAGTCTGGTGAGGCTCGCATGGCAGTCGCAGCTGGGACAAACCTCCTGCTAGCACCAGAAATGTATGTCATGACAAGCAATTTAAATAGTAAGCCCGCCTGCAAGCTAAGTCGTTCATTTGTTACCATGTTCTGGCAACATGCTGATTAGCGAATCTTTTTGATTAGTGCTGTCACACAAGGGTAAGTGCCACATGTGGTCCTCTGACGCAGATGGCTATACTCGCGGCGAGGGTGTCGCCTGCGTAGTGCTAAAAACTCTATCAAGCGCCGTTGCCGACGGTGATGATGTCTATGGTGTTATTCGTGGGATCGGAATCAACCAGGACGGCCGGACGACAGGAATAACGATGCCTAGCTCCGCAGCACAGAGCACTTTGATACGAAACACTTACGCGAAGGCCGGCTTAGACATAACGCGCAAGGAGGACCAATGCCAGTTTTTTGAGGCTCATGGTACCGGAACGCCAGCAGGGGATCCATTGGAGGCAGAGAGCATCTGGAATGCTTTTTTCTCGGATTCAAAAGAGGCGTCAGATGTCTCTAGTTCTTCCTCGGACGGCTTTTATGTCGGTTCTATAAAAACAGTCATAGGCCATCTCGAAGGCTGCGCTGGGCTTGCTGGTCTTATCAAGGCCGCTCTTAGCATTCAACGCGGATTCATATTGCCTAACCTGCATCTGGGCACCCCTAACTCCAGAATAGCACCTTTTCTAGGCCCAGGGAAGATATCTGTGGCAACTGATTTAATACGTTGGCCTAAGAGAGAATCAGGCGGCGAAGGAACTACGCAGATACCGCGGCGCGCTTCTGTCAACTCGTTTGGGTTCGGAGGAACCAACTGTCACGCCATCTTGGAGTCATTCGATGACAGCAAACTCCCACAGCGGCAAAATACAGCCGTTCAGCATCACGTTCGCAAAGAATCCGGCACGTGTGCAACTGTCATCATCGTACTTTCTGCTGCCGCTGAGTCATCACTCGCCGTCTTGACGTCTCGATACGCGGACTATAAGTCAAAGCACCCACTTATGGCCCCCCACCCATATAGCCCACCTCAAGAACAATGCTATCACAACACCACCACTTTATTTAATTAACTATTAACAACCTCGTGATGCTACAATAATACAGCTTTTAGCCTCACTAGGTAATTCTAATACACTAGATTTATTTATATTACTTTTAACTTTGCCTACCCTTATCTAGGCTTATTATACCTCTTTAATTATTATAAACTTTATATTAGTATCTATATAAATAGCCTTCTGTTTCCTAGGTTTACTATTAGTAACCTAGGCTTCTAGAAGGCCTATTTTTTACTAAGCAGTAGCTAGTATATAGGACTATTCTTAGAAGCCTTTTTTAACCTTTCTAAAGAGCTAGCGTTATATAGTAATATTTTATTCTAGCTAGTCTAGTTAGCTAAAGAGCTATAGTTAGTCCTTAAGGTCCTTTATTTTTCTTAGTGTAGACTACTTTATACTAGATACCTATATATTTATATCCTAGGCATCCTAGCCTTTATAAGTATCTCTAGTAGTTACTTTAAGTAGTATTAATAGTGTTATTATTAATAATATTACTTTTTAAACTAGTAGCCTATTTATTAGTAGCTTTATAATACTAATAGGCTATAACCTAGTATATTTTTAGCTACTCTTAATATTACCTATAGTTAGATTAGCCTAGTAAGCCTTCTAATAATAGCTAATAAAGTTCTTTTTACTAATAATAGTTAAATTAATTTATTAACTAAGATACTTAAGCTCTTTATAATAGGCTACCTTTATAAGACTAAAGACTAACTAGTTAAGTAGCTAAAGAATATAAAAGGTATATAGTAGTAAAAATAAAAGATAAATATTATTAATATAGTATAACTATATAAAATCTATTATTATATAGCTTTTATACTTATCTAAGATAAGTAGTTTAGCTTAATTAAGTTAAAAAGGCTTAGTCTAAAAGAGAAAGACTTTTTATAGCTATTTAATAATAGTATTATTAGTAGTCTATTTATTCTTTATTATTATAAACTTTTATTTATTATATAAAGTAAGATTTAGAAAGAACTACTACTACTAGATTATTTTACTTTTATATATAACTAAAGGATAAATAAGAATACTTTTAGTAAATATATACTTAATAATAAATACCTAGGCTTATAATCTAGGCTACTTTTTCTTTACTACTTTTATTTTAGCTTTACTTAGTACTAACCTATTATTACTTTTGCCTTTAAAGATACTAGTCTTATTTATATTATATTTATTAACTAGTTTAATAGTCTAGATATAAGGTATAGTAAAATATTTAAACTAGTCTTTAATAACCTTAGTAAATACCTTATTAATATACCTTAAATTAATAAATTAACTTCTCTAGACCTTAATAGATAAGTTCCTTTAAATAAAGCTATTTATTTACCTTTTGCCTAGAGGTTAAGTATCCCCTATAGTATAGAGGATATAATAGGTAAAGTCCTTTAGTTATTAATAGGTTAGTAGTAGCCTAAGGTTAGCTTAGCTAGTTACCTAAGTAGCTAGCCTAGCCTCCTAGGTAGTTAATAGTTACTAGAGATCCTTAAAGGTAATTAACCTTTATTAATAACTATTTATATAATACTAAAGTGTTAATTACAGTATACCTTATTGCCTAGAGGTAACCTAAGAAGATATACTGTTTTTAATATTAGCAAGAGCCCCTTAGATCTTATCTTTAGTATATTAGGTTATAGTATATTAAAGAGTATATCCTAAAAAAATAAAGTAATTTGATAAAGAATAGAAAATGTTGTAATAGTTTAAAGTTAGAGGTTATCTAGAAAGTCAGTGGCTAGGCGGCATTTTTGGGGTAGGCTATATGGGTGGGGGGGCCATAAGTGGGTGCTTTGACTTATTGAGAAACACCCAGATGTGGACCTCAAGCGTCTGGCTTTGACAACCCAGAGACGTCGGAGTCGACTCGCTCATGGCGTGTCCTTTGTTGGAAGCACAAGGGCAGGACTGGTCCGAAAGATGAGAACAGCTGTGAAGGCCTTCCAGGATGGCGGGAGAATCGGCGTCATGTCAGGCCAAAACAAGCCTTCCGACAAACCTGTTGAGGTCCTAGGCGTCTTCACCGGTCAAGGAGCCCAATGGGTCGGCATGGGGGCCAAGTTACTGGATTCATGCCCGATCTTTGCCCGCACCAT
This sequence comes from Colletotrichum navitas, assembly GCF_030913465.1. Lineage (NCBI taxonomy): Eukaryota > Fungi > Ascomycota > Sordariomycetes > Glomerellales > Glomerellaceae > Colletotrichum > Colletotrichum navitas. Next base: position 10,662 of record NW_026850842.1, read on the forward strand.
GATCGCCCTCGACGGCGCTCTCGCCAAAATAATGGCGGAAGAAGAGACTTCTGGCTGCTTTCAGTCATGGTCGCTCCTCGGCGAGCTTAGAGCACCCGTAACCACGTCCCGCATTGCACTGGCTGAATTCGCAATGCCGCTCTCCACGGCCGTGCAGGTTGCCCTAACCGTCATTCCGGGCGGTATTCTGGCAGAATACCAGGGTTAGCGCACGGGCCGCAGGGCGAAAAACGGACGCGGCGGCCCGTGCATTCTCGCAGACTGATTCTCGCAGATTACCAGCGTAGAGGAACAAACGATAAATAAAAATAACGTACCCCAACGCGCAACGGCAACCACGCCCCGGACCCCAACCCCAGGGTTACGGCCACCACGACGTTACCCTAACGCCCGGTCGGCTTCTCTCCCAGTAGCCCCATTCTCCAGAACCCTTCCCCCTACTACGCATTCATCCAAGGAGGCAGCTCCTATATCTACAGAGTAGTGCTGCCGCCGCTGCCGCCGCTGCCGCCGTCATTGCTGACGTTGTTGTTATTGTCGTCGTTGTCGTTGTCGTTACCGCCGCCACGTAGGGGGTCCCTTTACTCGCCAGCAGACACCACCCTACAGCCGCCACAGCCGCCGTTACGCACGCATCCAAGGAGGCAGCTCCCATACCTACAGAGTCCTTCTGCTGCTGCTGCCGCCGCCGCTGCTGTTGCCGTTGTTGCTTACGTTGTTGTTATTGTCGTCGTCGTTGTCGTCGCTGTTACGTAGGGTGGTATCTTGCCAGCAGGCACCACTGTGCAGCTGCCACAGCTGCCACAGCCGCCACAGCCGCCAGCGCCGCCGTTGCTGCCGTTATTGTTGCCGTCGTCGTCGTCGTCGTCGTCCTTCTCGTCGTCGTCGCGGATTAAGCCTGAATAAACCGATGCTACCCAGTGTAGAAGGCTGGCTGCTAGTATGTGCCCCTACCAGAGTAAGCCGAGGAAGGGCGCTAAGGGGTATACCTACTGAGAGTTGGTTTACCAAGGCGATTAGCACAGAAGGAAGGATAGTTCCAACCCCCACGTCGTCCCCGCCCTCACAAGCGGTTTATATGTAAACAGGTGCCCTTAGCCGGTTGTTATCTAAAGGCTGCGGCGGTTACCTATAGCGCCGTTGCCGTTGCTGCTGTTGCTGCCGGCGTTGCCGTCGCGTATTCAGGCCGAATACGGCAGAGAAGGACTTACAAGGGAGCCCGGCCCCCAGCAACAAGCCCCCGGTGCCCTATAGAATCAGGAAGAATGCCTCCTCCCAGTCACTTTGGCGTTGTTCTTAGCCCCTGGCCTATTATCCAGGCTCTGACGACGAGCTGACGATTCGGGAGCAGGGTGGCCAAGCGATCGACCGCCTGCGTAGTGGAGACAGGCAGCCCTTGCCTCTTTTTTCAGCCGGCTTGTGTGCCTCGCGTTTACTACGTCGTTACGTAAGGTCGGGTGATCCCTAGGTGAAAGAGCGAAGCAGTAGGAAAGGACGAGAGGTACGTCGCTTAGAGAGCCGGCAAGCGATTAAAAGCCCTGCCGTTCTTGCCGTCGCCTGCCGTATATTCCGGCCCGACAGGCCAGACGAGGGGAGGAAGCAGTAAAGGCTATGGCTTTGGAGATTGTTGTTGTTGTTGTTGTATTTAACGCCGGGACGTTCCTGAGAAGGACAAAGGGCGCCTAGGGTAGCTGTTTTCTAGGTAAATACAATAATGACTTCCACAGAGACCTTCCAAGTTCCAGTATAGCCTATCGTTATATCCAGCCCGTCGTTAACCTTATCTAGGAGTTTCAACTTAATTGTACTGTCTCTGCTGTCAAGTGCCCAAGGGCTCTTTAGCTACTAGGTGCTATATAGTTTCCCCCTCTTGCCCTTAGTAAGGCAAAGGGGGGCTTCTATGTATTTAGTTGTATAGTGCTACTTATACATCTATATTAAATATCTATACCTTGTAGCTAGTTTTAGGTAAGCTATACTTAGTGTACAGTATAGAAAGTGCAAATAAAAGAGGAGGGGAAAACAAAAGAGAAGGTAAATATATTACCTAGAAGCATTAGACACTACTGTCTAGCCCTATAGGCTAGGGGGTAACCTTATAAGTAGTACAAAAGTAATTACTAAGCCCTTAATAGAGCCTAGCTTTTATTATAGTTAGTGTATTCTACCTTATAAGTTATAATAGCGTTAGGCTAAGCCTTATACTATACACTTTATATAGTATATTAGGATTCTTTTAGCTATAAGCTACACTAGCAGTAGGCGTAGGCCTATTATTATACACTAGGTTAGAGTTTCTAGGGGTTATCCCTTACTATAGTAAAAAAGTAAATAACATATAGGGTATATTTTATTATAGGCAAATAGTAGTAAAAAAGTTATTATAGTTTATAATCTAGATAAAGCTTTTAAACTTATAGCTAAGATAGGAATCTAAGTAGGTATCTCTATTAAACTAGGGTAAAAGGTTTTTATACTTTACTTTATAGTATTATAGGGGGTAAATAGGTGTCTTAAGCTCTTTATATAAGCACCTTAGGTTAGTGTTTTAGTAGTTAAATTATTAGTAATAGTAAGCAAAGTCTTTATAGCCTATCCTTATTACTAGTAACTAGTATAGTTCTATTTAGTTAAGGGATTCTATTTCTATTATTAGTTTAAGGTAAACGTCTAGCTTAAGTTATTAGTATCTATTAGGCTAGTTATACTCCTACTATTTAGAAAATTTATAGGCTTATGCCCTCTGTACCCCTTATTTAACATGTATATAGGAGGGGGGTCTAGTGTAAGTGTCTACTAGCTCTATTTCTACTCCCTCCTTAGTAAGCTTATCTACTAGGTTGTTGCCCTCTATGTTTATATGTCTAGGCACCTAGTGTACCCTAACTTTTCTACTATAAAAGGACATAGTGTTAATAAAGTCTAAGAAGGCCTCTTATAACAAGGTAACTAGGGCTCTGTTTAGCCTATAAATAACTATAGTGTTATCTAGGTAGACTATAATCCTACTAACTCTCTGCCTATAGGTGTAAGTAAAAGCTACTTATAGGCCTACATAGGCGCCCTTGGCTTCTATATTATATACCTTAGCCTAAGGGAGACACCTTCTCCCTTAGTGTATAAGGGCCTTACTATAGTAAACTATATACTTATATCCTGTTTTATTTAGTCTTCCTTATAAACTATTAGTATAGACTATTATATAATCTACTAGAAGTTATTTTTACTAAGTAAAATAGTCCTTAGTAGCCTATATCTTATCTATTATATTATACACCTAGTAGTCTAATAGTCTATTGTATATTTAGAATTATAGTTATAGCTATAAAAAGGTTATAGTTATATAATAGCACTAGTAAAAAGAAGTAATAATTAAAATATAGGTCCTATATTATTTAGAAGCTAATTCTTAACCTAGCTATTACTAGCCTTTTGCTAAGGGGTTAACACCTTTTTAATATTATATTTATCTAGCCCTACTAAGTAAAACGCTTACTAAACTATATTAGGAATAATATTCCTTTAACCTACTAGGTCTACCTAGGACTTTAGGGTAATTACTTATTATCCTATAATAATTATACCTCTCTCTTGTATAACTGTCCTAGTTGTACTACACTAGCCTTAATCTAGTATATCCTTAAAAAGGTTTAGTTAGCCTATTAGCTATCTATAGGGCCCTTTATACTTCTCCTTAAAGCTATCTCTTTAAGCTTTACTTCTTTATTATTTATTTACTTTTATAAACTTTATTTTCTTTTTTTTATTATAGCCTTTTATTAAGTTTTTATACTATTATTACTACTTTTCTTTTTTTTACTAGTGTTTTATTAGATTATTAATTTATTTTTCTTTTTTTTTTAGATTTTTAATACTTAATTTTTAATAAATAATAACTAATATAATAGTAAGACTTAGCTAATTCCTTAGATTATAAAAAAGGAATTTATAGTACACTAGTGCTAATTCTTTAATAACTTATCTTAATTAAGCTATTTATAATTAGGCTATATATTAGGAGTAATTAGCTAGACTTTACTATACTTAAGCTAATATTACTATAACTTACTTCTTTTTATTAGTAATTAACTAGCTATTTTAATATATTTATATTTTAATAGGCCTACTAAACTACTTATAAAGTAAACCCTCTTATTAAAAATAGTAAATATAAAAATACTAGTAATAAATATAACTCTTTATTCTTTAATAGTTTTAGATTAATTTATTACTTATTAAAATATAATAATAATATAAATAGTAACTAAAGTAAAAGTAACTTCTGTTATCTTTTTTCTCTTAGTCTTAACTAGTGTTCTCTTAGCCTTTTACTATCTATTATACCCTAGGACTATAACTTTACTTTACTAAGTTCCTAGGGCTTTAATAATAAGTTTTATAACACTAAGGATAAAATTAGTATAAATAATCCTAATAATAAGGTTACTTAACTCCCTAATCCTCTTAGTAATAACTTACTAAATAAGATCTAAATCTTTAATTCTTTTCTAGAGAGACTAGTTTTATTATATTAGCCTTATATATATTATATTTATACTATTATTAAAAAGTAAAAGGCTAAGTGTACTTTTATTAATACTTTCTTAATCCTAGACTATTAATTTACTTTTAATAGTAGTACTAGATATATATAATATACTACTTATACTAATAGCTATATACTAGTACTTAGGTTTCTTTCTTTATTTAGTAGGCTTTTACTAATATTTATTTATTTAGTGTACTACTATAATCCTAGGTAATTACTAGGATACTATAAATATTTTTATAGCACTAGGTACTTTAATTTAGGCTAATAAGTTTATAGCTATTTATAAGCCTATCTTTACTATTTTAGTAACTTTCTTAAATAACTTAGCTACTTTAGATATTTAGTACTAAAAGGCTTAGTACTAGCTAGTGTTAAAGAATTTTTCTTATATTTTTTTTTTCTATATCTTACTAGGCTTTTACTAACTTATTACTATAAGATAACTTTTTTAAGGTTAAGAATACCTTTATTACTTACTATAAACTAGTGTCTAAACACTATAATTAGATCTACTATAGGCGCTTTAATTTACTTTTACTTTATATAGTAAGTGTTACTTTTTTACTTATAAAACCTTATAAATATTTACTAATTATTAATAAAGACTACTAAAATAACCTTTGTCTTCTTTTAGGTAATTAAGGCTATATTATATAGTAACTATATAAGTATAAAGTATATAATAATATAGTTTATATTATCTATAATAAAGGTAAAGAACTTATTATTTACTGTTCTTTTACTAGGACCTTAGCTATAATTTACTCTTAAATTAAGGATTTTAATTATAGTTTATAGTAGTACTAGATATACCTTAAGTATACTACTCCTTAGGTTTTTTATTTTATTTTTTAAGTTAGGTTTCTAGGCTAGTTTAGGTTTAGTTATTTTTATTTAAGTATACCCTTTAAGTACTATATTATTAGGCCTATTAGTTCTTCTAGATTTACTTAAGATTTAGCTTTATTATTACCTAGTAGTAATTAATCTTTATACTTTTAGTTCTTTTTTATTTAGCTTTTCTTATATTCTTTTATTACTTTTTATACTAATTCTATATTATTACTATAACTTATAAGTTATACTTAGATAGCTAGCCTATTTACTTAACTAGGTAGAATATTTCTTCTTTTATAATATAGTAGTTAATAATATAGTCTAGTTTTTACTCTAGATTATCTTTCTCTAGGTTAAAAAATAGTAGGCTTTAGTTACTTTATAGCCTTCCCTCTAAGGCTTTAATAAGCTAATATAAAAACATTATATATTTATAAGTACTTTTTAAGTAATACTAGGTAATAAGCTTATTTACCTATAGCCTATATTACCTAAAATAGTCTAATAAACTTAAGTACTAATTTACACTATATAGCTTTAAACTATAAGTTCTTTATAGATAATAAGACTAAATCTCTTTATTTAAATACTATAAGTTTATAATATTTATTATAGCTTTTTATTTACCTCTTAATAGTTTATTATTATACTTATACTAAATCTAGTTATAACTTATATAACTTCTCTAGATAATCTTAGATACCTTATACTTTTTCCTCTTAAATCTTGTCTTTAAGATTTAGGTAAAACTTTAGTAAGTACTCTAATAAGGCCTAGAAAAGGCTATATTTTATTATTATATTTTTAGTATTATTTACTATAAATTCTACTAATAGTAATAGATTAGGCTAATAAGACTTATTACTTATAATAAAATATATAATAATACTCTATAACCTTATTTATAGCCTTTATTTACTTATTTATTTATAAGTAAAAAGCTATTAAAAGCCTCTTTTTAATCTTAGACTAGTAGTATAAGTTTAACTAGTATTTACTTATAAACACTAATCCTCTGTCTAATATAACTTTTATAGTATACTAAACCTAAGCTTTACTTTCTTATATAGTATTTTAGTAAGCTTTTCTATAGTAATTAATATACTTACTACTATATATATATAGTACTTAGTAAAATAGTTAATAATTACTAGGATTATATTTACCTTTTGCCTTCTAGTCTATACTAGAGGTAAACCTATAATAAGGTTATTAAGATCTCTTTAAAAGGCCTCTAAGGTAATAGTAATAACTATAAAGTACTATATAGCTTATAGGTTTAGCCTTTATGCCTAGGTATATACTATAAGTATTAATATACTTCTTATATCTTACTTTAGCCTTTTCTACTAGAACTTTTACTAGATTAGCTCTATAGTCTTATCTTTACTAAAGTGTTCTACTAGTAAATTATTATAATAAAGAGAGATTATCTTCTCTCTTAAACTAGCCTCCTATAGAACTACTAACTAATCTATATAAAGAAGTAGACTATTTTAATATCTAGTCTTCTTTTTTAGCTTTAGTTACTTTTTATTACTATTATATCTCCTTATTATCCTACTATAAATAGCTAATAGTTTTAACTAATAGCTTTAATATATTTCTTAATAAGTATTTTCTTTTACTAATACTTTTTTTACTTTACTTTAAGTTAAGACTTAGACTTTATAAACCCCTTAAACCTTAGTTAATTTACTATATCCTTCTATATTAGTGCTTTAGAGTAAAGATTATCTAATAAGTTAGTGTTTATACCCTTTTAGTATAATAATTTAGCCTTCTTAATAGTTTATTTATAAGTTATACTTTTCTCTTAATAATAGATAGTAAAGTTATATAAAGCTAGTATTATATACTATTTTACTTACTTACTATTTAGTTACTACTTACTTATAAAGTACTATAGATTATTATAATCTATTAAGACTTCTAGAGGTTTTACTACCTCTTTAATATAGTATTACTATATTTTAAATAACTTTATAATTATAAGTATCTCTTAATCTAAGGTACTATAATTTAATTTAGCCCCTTAAACTTCCTTAACTAGAATATAACTAAGTACTATAGTTTATCTTTATATAGCTATAATAGTATTCTTACTACTATATAATATAATATATTTATCTTAATTTTAGTTAGTAACTTAAGGTTAAAATAATAGAGAAGTAGTACTATTTTAAAGGCTAATAAAAGGTGTCTAAATACTACTTGTTCTCTAAGATTAAACTATACTTCTCTTAGCTTTTTACTACCTTTTATTCTCTTTAATAGGTCTAATAATAGGCTTATTATTTTATAAAATCCTATATAAACCTATAATAGAAATTATAAAACCTAAGAAAAACTTAGACTTTTAATATATAGTAGGTTCTAGCTAAGAATATACTACTTTTACTCTCTTTAGGTCTATTAAAACCTTATTAATAGATAAAATAAACCTTAAGAACTTTACTTACTATTTATAAAATTTATACTTCTTTAGGTTAATATATAATATATTATCCCTTAAGTACTATAAGATTTTTAGTAAGTGTTTTATATAGGATTCTTTATCTTTTAAAAAAATTAGAATATTATCTAGGTATATAATATAGAATATATTTATTAACTTTTTAAAATAATATTAATAAGGTTCTAAAAGGTTACTAAAGTATTAGTTAAGCTAAATATATTACTATATACTTATATAACTTATAATAGGTCCTAAATATAGTCTTTTATTTATCTCCTTTAGTAATCTAGACTTTATAGTAAGTATCCTTTAAGTTAATCTTAGAGAAGTACTTTATACCTATAATCTTATTAAAGATCTCTAAAATTAAAGGTAAAGATAATAATTTTTTACTAAAACCTTATTTAGTCTTTAGTAGTCTATATATAAGTAAAAAGTACTATCTTTTTTTAGGATAAAGATTACTAGTGCCTCTACTAAACTTTAAGACCTTTAAATACAACCTAATTATAGGTTTTTTTTAATATACTTATAAAAAGTCTTTAATTCTTTAGTAAAAAAAGTAATTAGCCTAAATAGTACTTTTTTTTTTATAATATTAATTTTATAATCTATAGGTCTCTTTAGTAAAATAGCTAATATACTATTTATACTAAAGATATTTTTACTTTCTTTAACTTTAAGGAATTATTAGAATCTTTATTATTATATTATTAAAATCTTTGTCTAGTAGTAGTAATAACTTAGGCAGAGTTACTATAGTAAAAATATAGCTTTTTAATTATAATTACTTAGTAAACTTATATACCTTTAGTACTATTTAATCTTTCTAAGATATAACTTTAAACTACTATATTTTATTATAACCTCTTAAATAAATATTTATATCTTTAATTATAGCTATTAATAATAATATAGGGCTACCTTTTAGCCTTAGGTCTTAATTAATAGTAATATAGTCTTAAGTAAATTACTTAGTTATCCCCTAGGAATTAGTTACTATTAAAAGGACTTTATAGGCGCTATAGGTAAATACTATTATACCTCTTAGTGCCTTTAAGACTAGAATACTCTATTTACTTTATTCTAATCTTATTTTCTTTATAAATTTATATAAGATAATATTATATTTTACCCTTAAATCTAAATTAAGGAATAAATCTCGGGGTCTTTAATAGGTTTTAACCTATATTATAATATAAAAACGCTACACTATTAGGAATATTAGACAAGATAAAGTAGTTAGGTCTACTTTATTTTTACCTTGTTTCTTTATAGATTAGAAATAGTTTAGGATATAGTAGTAGGCCTATCTTGCTTTTATCTAGGTTAAGTATAGTTTTATAAAAAGTGCCTTAGCTTATTATAATTATAGTATACTTTAGTAGGTTTTTATTATTTATAAGTGTTATAATATTAACTATTATAGATAAATATTAGAGTTATTAGGTTAACCCTAATGACTTATTGCTAGCAAATCCTTAGATATTTAGCTATAGATTTTCTAAGGATTTATAGGCAATAAGGTAGCTATTTAACTAACTAACCTATAATAATTATCCTTCTTTTCTTTACGTATAATAGAGAACTATAGTTACCCCTATTATTTATTAATTACTACTAATATATATAGTTAACTATATTAACTTATCCCTTAGTGTTACTAACACTAATTAGTAGTTAACTTTACTATTAACTATAAAGGTTAACTTTACTGTCTAAACTATAGATTAGCAAGGTCTATAAGAAGAGGTAATTATTACTAGTTAATTATTTATATACCTAGAGTAAGTAAGTACTAAAAAATGCCTCTATAAATACCCTTACTATAATAGTTTATACTAATTACCTATTATAATAGGTTAATTAATAGATCTATAACTAGTCCCTTTAACTAGTAGAAACCCTATTAATTTATATCTATTATATAAGCTTTATTACCTTTAGAGAAGCACTCTTAACTATAAAAAACCCCTTACTTTATATACCTATAGCTAATAGTAAT
>NW_026850843.1:0-20464 GCF_030913465.1 Colletotrichum navitas
AGGTATTATATATATACACATAAGAATAGCCTAGCTAGAACACCTAGTTAGAAGGCTAAGTTAAATTCTAACACTATAACTACCCTTATCTTCTTCCCTAATTAAGGCCTATAGCTAATCCCTTTATAGTAATACTCTTGTAGTTTACCTTAGAGTATTACTTAAATTACTACTCTATAGTAGTTTTATATTATACTTACCTAGATATAAAGGTTATAGAATAATAGTAATTTAAAGTTAATAGTCTTATACTAGCTACTAGTATACTTTATAGCCTAGTTATTAAAGTATATCTTTATAAGGTTACTTATTTACTTTAGCGTTAGCCTTAATATTATTATTAATATTACTATAGTTAGTAAAAGCTCCTATAGTAGTGTAGTAGTTATTATATATAGGCTATAGATTTTAGCTATTACTTAGGGTTTTAGTGTTAATAAAGGTAGTAGTAAGGTAAAGGTTAGGTTATTATAAGAGGTCTAATAGGTAATTACTAGTAATAGGTATACTTTAGCTAGTTTTTTACTATATAGGATTATATTATAACCTTAGATATTTTTAATAAAGTTAAAGTCTTTAAGGTATAGTTTAAAGTTATATAATAATCTTTTAATAATAGTAATTATTTTATTAGTCTAGTAGGCACCTTTCTTCTATTAAAAGGTATTAAATATATATTAAGTAATTAATAGGTGTTTACTATAGTTAACCTATACACTATAATTAATAAAGAAGTTATATAGGCTTATTAAGACTTTTTAGTTAATTACCTTAAAGTTATTTATAGACTATTTACTAAAATCTTTATAGGTGTAGTAAAGTAATTTACTACTAATATAGTTATAGTACTTATAACTACTAATATAAAATATAGTAATAGTGTTAAGTATAAGAGCTTATTACTTACTTATAAGGTTAGTTAGTAACTTCTTAATATAGTCCTTTCCTTATTACTATAGGAGGATATACTATATAAGGTTAGTAGGTATAGTAAATATATTATTAATTACTACTACTTATTACCTTATATTAAGTAGTATATTATACTTACTATAAACTTCTTTTTATTATATTATAGGTAAAGGTGTAGTAACCTATAAGCCTTACTAACTTATAAGCTTATTATATTTACTTATCTTAGCTTAGGTCTTTTACTTATAGGTATAGTGTTATTTACTGTTGCCCTCTATTAGCCTAATAACCTCTTAAATATAGGTATTTCTTTTAGTAGACTAGAAGGCGTATACGTTTATTAGAGGGATTACTACTAGTAGTATAGATAGTTAAAGAAAAATATACTCTTATAGGTAAATAACTTAGAAAAAAATAATAGGCTATTATATTAGCTACTTATTAACGCTATTAGTTAGTAAAAGGAAAAGAAATAATAGGCTATTATATTAGTAACTTATTAACGCTATTAGTTAGTAAAAGGAGTATATATATAAGAAAAAGAAGTTAGTAAGCTAAAGAGCTTATAATAAATAGGATATAGTAAATAATTACTAGTTAGCTATAGGTATATAAAGTAAAAGGTTTTTTATAGTTAAAGGTGCTTCTCTAAAGGTAATAAAGCTTATATAATAGACGTAAATTAACAAGGTTTCTACTAGTTAAGAAGACTAGTTATAGATCTATTAATTAACCTATTATAATAGGTAATTAGTATAAACTATTATAGTAAAGGTATTTATAGAGGCGTTTTTTAGTACTTACTTACTCTAGGTATATAAATAATTAACTAGTAATAATTACCTTTTCTTATAGACCTTACTAATCTATAGTTTAGATAGTAAAGTTAACCTTTATAGTTAATAGTAAAGTTAACTACTAATTAGTGTTAGTAACACTAAAGGATAGGTTAATATAGTTAACTATATATATTAGTAGTAATTAATAAATAATAGAAGTAACTATAGTTCTCTATTATACGTAAAGAAAAGAAGGACAATTATTATAGGTTAGTTAGTTAAATAACTAACTTATTGCCTATAAGTCCTTAGAGAATCTATAGCTAAATATCTAAGGATTTACTAGTAATAAGTTATTAGGGTTAACCTAATAACTCTAATATTTATCTACAATAGTTAATATTGTAATAGATAATATTAATAAAATTAACCCTAAAGTTAATAATATAGGTCTAAAAATCTTTTAAGGTAGCTATAGTAGTAGTTTATAAAGTTATAGCGTTAAAAAAAGATCTTATTACTTTATTTTACCTTTATATTTACTTCTAAATAAGGCTATCTTAGTTACTAACTTTATTAAAGTACTATAAAAGGTACTTATTTATAGCTAAAAAGACACTATATAACTTCTTAGTAAAATAGGCCTTATAGTTATTAACTATTACTTTAGCCTATTAATAGACTATATTATTATATTCTAGTTATACTTATTAAAGAAAGGTCTTTAGGACTAATATTTTATTATTAGTTTACTTATAAAGAAGCTTTTATATAAGGTTTTAACTACTTTATAATATAAATCTTTTTACTAATATATTATTAGTTAAATAAAGGTCTTTAGCTACTAGTAAAAAAAGGTCTTAAACCTTCTTGTTATTATTAAGCCTAATAACCTAATTAATAACTAAAGAATTAAAAAACTAGACATTAGGTAAATTAATAAGTTAAGGCTTATATTACTATTATATATTATAAAGCTTTTACCTATAGCTAAGTATTTTTGTCTTTTTAGTAGTATATATATTTTTAGCCTAGGCTATAATAGTAAAGAAATAAAAAGACTTTAAATAGTTATTTATAAAGGTAATATTCTTTATAGGGTTAAGATTTATAGACTTACTTAATAAAGGTTATATAGTTAAGTAGGCTTTATAGACTTAAACACTTCCTCCTTCTAATTCTAGGAAGATATTATATACTATATAGTAAACTATATTAATAAAGTATTTAAAGGACTTAGAGTATATTAAAATATAATAGAAAATAGTCTTATTATTTAGCTACCTCTTATTATATTCTTTATTAATAATACTAAGTTTTATAAGAGCTATAGGATTATTTATTCCTCTAATATACTAGTAAAAGGTCTTATAGTAATAAATACTATAAGTAATATAGTAATAAGTATACTTATAGTTAGTAATAATATAATTTATTACTTTATAAAACTAATAAGTACCTTTAATATAAAAGTAATTATACTATTAATATTAAGAACCTTAGTAGCCTTAGTAAAAACTATAGTTATAACTATTACTACTACTTTAGCTATATTTATATCCTCTTTTATAACTATAATCTCTTTAACTATAGTTATAACTACTACTATAGGTCTAAGAATAAGGCTAAAGTTAGTATCTTAGTACTATAAGATTAAGATTTTTAATATTAATAGTTATAAAGTTATTAGGCTAAAGAGCTTACTAAGTTACTACTTATATCTTTGCTTATACTTTAGCCTAATTAATTAAAAGGTCTTAAAAGTCTTTAGTAAAAGCTTTAACTATAAATATAACTCTCTAGCTTATAGTACTAGTAGGCTTTTTTTATAAAGTCTTAACTATTAAGACTTTACTATTAAACTTTAATTATAGTATAGTAATATTAGTCTTTAAGTTACCTAATAGCTATTATAAAGCTAACTATACTCTTAACTAAATAACTAAAGTATTTTTAATATTAAACTATAGCTTTAATAGTATATTTATAACTTTATAGCCTAAGTACTTAGCTAAAGCTTTTATTACTCTTTATAAAAAATAATAAAAAATAATTTATATAAGCTTTATATTAGTAAGCTTTATATCTTTATAGGCCTTAGCTTTATATTATAGTGTTTAAATAGTTAAAATAAGAGTTATTATTTTACTAAGATTACTATTTATAATATAAGGACTATTTATAAGGTTTTATAACTCCTTATTAGGATTCTAAAGGATCTTTAGGTTTACTAATCTAAAGACCTTTATTAATTTACTCTTTATAATTATCTAAGAAGTCTAGTCCTAAGTAATTAACTATATTACCTTTAAATAGTTAAAAATAAAGTATATATAGACCTCTTAAATCCTCTTAAATAACTTCTTATATATAAGGGCTAAAAGGTTATTAAACTTCTCTAAGAAGTCTAAAATATTATTACCTTTAAATTTAGGTGCTCTTATTAAAAAAGGGGTTATCTAAATAATTATTAGTTACTTACTAAGAAATTAAGCTATCTATAGGTAGTCTTATATAGTTATAGGTTACTTTAGAAAGTCTATTAAGGTTATAACGTATATATATAGTAAGTAAGCTAATATAGTAAGTAAGCTACTTCTTTATTATATCTTAAAGGGTACTTTTTTACTTTTTTCTTAAAAATCTAAATCTTGTCTAAAATAGATAGAACTTTTTATATAGGTGCTAATAAGAGTTAAAAAGTAGAAAAGAATATTTAAAAAATTATTGTCTTATCCTAGCCTTATATCTTAACCTTAACCCTTATTAGTAGATATAATAAGAAAAAAACAGGGTTAAGGTAGAATAATGATTTCTATAGTATTTTTTCTTAGAATCTAACTTTTATTATTAGATAACAAAGAAAACTAGATCTTTTTCAGTTATATATTTGCTTTTTAATAAATAGTTAGAAAAGAGGTATTTTCTATATAATAAGGAAGTAGCTTACTTACTATATTAGCTTACTTACTTTATATATACATTAAAAGAAAGTCTTTATAAAAGTAGTATACTTATTATTCTTCTTATATTATTATCTTTCTTAAGAAAAGCTTATAGTTATATATTACTAAAGCTAGCCTTACTAAAGACATTTATATCTTTACTTTTAGATAATAAAGATCCTTTACTTTTATCTAGAGATATTAAGGGGTTAACTATAGTAAATTAGGTCTATTAATTAACTATTATAAATAATTTAATAAGTATTATAGTCCTTTAAAGACTTTTTAAAAATATAAAAAAGTTAATATCTTAATAATAAAAGTATATACTAATATTTAAACTAGTAAATTAGGTAACTTCTAGCCTTTCATTTAGTATATACTATAGTTATAAGACATTATCTATATATAGCTACTATTTATTATACTATATAACCTTTTATAGGTTTATTCTTAAAAATACTATTTCTTTTTATTAATATCTTAGGTAGAATATTTACTAGCTTTATTTAACTAGTGCCTTTACTTTACTTATTAGTTTAGTAAGACTACTATTAATTATTTATATTTGTGTATTTTAAATCTATAAATTATCTTATAAGTTAAATAATCTATTTTATATACTTATAATAAGAAAAAGGATATATAAAATAAAAAGGGAAGTTAAAAATAGAAAAGAAATATATATATACTTAATAAATCTTAGTGTATTTCTACTACTTTAGAGAAGGCTTTTAGGGTCTATCTTATCCTTATAAATTAGTCTATAAGAGTATATAGCTATTATATCTTTTACTAATTCTACTATTAATTAAGTAGATATTTTACTAAATAGTAATAATATATTATAGTTATATTTTTATTAACTACAAATTTATTATAACTATATAGGAGAGCCTATTTATACTCTAGTATAGAATACCTATACTAAAGAAAATAGATCTACCTCTAGGCACTATTAAGAAAAGGTAAAGCATCTATTACCTAACAAAGAAAAAAAGAATAATAAAATATAAGAAAACTACTTATACTATAATAAAGTCTAATAATAATAAAGAGAATTAATATATAGGCGCTAGAAATTAATATATAGGTACTACTTTTATCTAGGCGCTACTTTCTATACCTCCTATTAGCCTAAAAAAATATTATTAGTATAATTAAATTCTACTAAATCTATATAAGGTTACTACTTCTTTTTACCCTCTTTACTACCTTATTTATCTAAACTTTATTTTATTTATACTACTATTTATATACTATAGCTTTATAAGCTATCCTATTATATAAAACCTAACCTATTTACTCTCCTAGTATAGGCTATATCTTTTAAGACCTAGAAGTAACTAATTACTAAGAACTACTACTATTATCTAGTAACCCCCTATTATCCTCTTTCTTAGAGGCTAGCTATCTTAGTGTTAGCTAATCCTATAGAGCTAGAGACCCTTAAGGGTAGTATAACTTTATTACTAAGGTTCTAGCTAATATATTATATAATATATAACCTTTTTTATACTATAAACTATATTACTTTAGTCTAAAGCTAATACTTTACTTTATATACTACTTTTTTATAAAAATAATAAAGACCTAGTAGACTACTTTTTTATAACTTTTACTAAAGCCTAGCTTCTCTTCCTTAAATAAATAGTCCTAGTAACCTCTTTATTTTACTATATAGTAGTTTAATACTGCCTTTAACCTTATTAAAGAGGCTCTAAAGACTACTTAATAAGCTTTAGAGACTACTTAAATAGCTCTTAAGACTAATTAATAACTTATAGTAGTACTTTTTTAATAATAAGACTTTATTTATTAGTAGCTAGAATAATAAAGTCCTTAAGGTAATCTATTACCTTATTTACCTTAATAATAATCCTCTTCTTAAAGTAATATATTTTTTTAAACTATAGCCTTATACTATACCTAAAGTAACTAAGCTTTTTCTTTTTCTATAAGTAAAATCCTAAATCTACTAATTCTTAGTAACCTAGAAAAAACTATTAATAACCTCTTTAATTAAGTTAATACTTTTATAAAAGCTAATAGGTTTAGTATTATAAAGTAAAATAAATATAAAGCTAAAGGCTAATTTAAGTAATATACCTTTTAATATAATTAGTTTAGTAAGCCTAGGCCTAGTAAAAGTACTAGTATTTAATAGTGTAAGTCTTAAAAGAATAGCTATAAATAGTAAATAATTATAAAAGCTTTTAAAGAAAAAAATAGCTATTATATTATTATTAAAACCCTTAGTATAGTTAGTATAACTATAGCCTTAGCCTTAAGGTATTTATATATTTATTTTATTATAGGCTTACTTAGCCTATAATAAATATAATTAATATAATAAGCCTATAAGTTAGTATCTAAGTATATAATATATATACTATTATTTAAAAGTAGTTCTTAGATTCCTTATTTACTTAATAAAATATCTATAACACTAAAGCTTATATAAACTAAGAGAAGTTAAGTAAATATTTACTAACTACTACTTTAATTAAGCTATTTAATAAAAAAATATCTTATATATAGTAAAGTAAGTAAATAATAAGCTAGACTACTTTATTAGCCTTATCTAGACTTTTCTTTACTACCTCTAAATATAAAAGTAATTCCTTAAAGTAATTAGTTTTAATAATACTTATAACACTAATTACTTTAAACTTTTACTTTTCTAGGCTACTAAGTAGACTTACCTTAGATCTATTTATAATACTATATTTAGCCTTATTAATAATAAAAGACTAAAGGGTTTTTAGTTTCTTTTAGCTAGTATTTACTAACTTATAGACTAATACTTAGTCTATTACTTTACTATTATTATTATAGACTATAATAAATAAATAAAGCCTATACTAAATAAGTAGTTCTTTAGTGTTTAGTAATAACTTTATATTTACTATATTAACTTTAATATTATACTTAAGGCTAAGTAAAAGTAGCTTAAGTACTACACCTATAGTAATAATAATAGTAGGTCTAATAATAAGGCCTATTAGCTAATAATATAAGTAATAGCCTAGCTTAGTAATAAGGACTAGGCTTATATTAATATACTAGTAAATAAGCTACTACTTAATATATTATAAGGTCTTATAATATAAAAGCTAGTTATTTTTACTAAGACTAAGTATACTTTAAGAAACTTAGACTAAGCTTTATAAAGAGTTTATTAACTAATACCTAATCCTCTAGTACTCTATATAATATACTTATCTTAAGGTATAGTAGGCTTACTACTTTATTAAAAATACTAAACTTTAGTATTTATATTACCTTTAGTATAAAGTTAATAATAATAATATTAAAGCTATTTCTTAAATAGTCTTAGTTACTATATTAACTTATTAATATTATATAAGATATAATTAGTAATTAAGAGCTATACTTTAGGTAAATATATATAGAAAATAAAGTCTTTTAAGACTAAAAGTATATAGTCTTTACCTTAAGCTTTTAGTAAACTTTATATACTATTTTCTTAAAGTGTTTAGTATTAATTAGAAAATAATATTAACTAGTAAAAAAGTAATACTTTTAGTAAAAGACTATTCTTAGACCTTATTAGAGAATATAGTCTAGACTATACTATCTTAACTAAGCTTAATATTTATACTATATAAGATCTTTACTAAATACTTAATTTAGTAGCTTTTAGTAAGTAAGAAGTATATCCTTAGTAGTATCTTTAATAAATATCTTCCTTAATTCTTACTACTAAATCCTTAATCTAAAGATTATAGTATTCTTTATAGTAGGCTAAAGAATATAGTATAGCTAGTCTTATTATAGCTAGCTTTACCTTAGAGGGCTAGTTAGCTAGCTAAACCTTTACTAAAAGTTATAGCTAAAGTATAAGTAGTAAAAGTAAGGCTATTTACCTAGAAGTAAAAATAAGTCTATATAAGAGATAAATTAACTAAGTTAAAGCTAGATTTTAACCTTATTTTAGTAATAAATAAGAAGCTAGTCTAGTGTTCTTAGTAAAAGAAGAATAATAAGAATTATATAAGTAAATAGCTACTTTAGCCTAGTATTTAAAGGATATAAAGTTAGTAAAAAATAGTTAGTAGTAATAATAAATCTTATAACTATAATATAAAAAAGTAGCTAAGTAGTAAGCTTTTTAAATATAAAAAAGTTATTTTCTTAAGGTAAATAAGAAACTAGCCTAGTAAAAGAGCTAACCTTTATAGCTATAAAAAGTAGGCTTAATAAAGGGGCTCTTTTTATAGCTATAAAAGTAGGCTCTATAAGAGGCTCTTTTTATAGCTATAGGAAGTAGGCTTAATAAGAAGGCTAACCTTTATAGCTATAGAAAACTAGCTCTATAAGGGGCTCTTTTATAGCTATAGAAAGTAGGCTTAATAAGAAGGCTAACCTTTATAGCTATAGGAAACTAGCTTAATAAGGGGCTATTTTTATAGCTATAAGAAGCTAGCTTAATAGGGGGCTATTTTTATAGCTATAAAGATAGTGCTTCTTATAGAGGCTATTTTCTATAGCTATAAAAAGAACCTACTTATAGAGCCTATTTCCTATAGCTATATAAGTTAATTAGTTAATAGTAGAATAGAATAGTAAAATAGTAGTGTTAGTATAATTACCTTTACTGCCTTTAAGGGGATATACTGTTTTTTTAGGCTAATAGGAAGTATAGAAAGCAGCGCCTAGATAAGAGTAGCGCCTATGTATTAATTTATAGTGCCTATATATTAATTCCTATAATAAAATATATATTAATAAATAGGCCTTACAATTCTTAGACCTAATTTATAAAGACCTTAAAATAAAAGTATAGATTAATAAAGTAATTATAAAAAGAGTAAGTTTTACTAAATAAATAAAAGTATAGTAATAACTAGTAGTATATTTCTATATAAAATATTAAGGCTAATAATAATAATTATATATAAATAATTGTTTTTTTTTCCTTTATTCTTTTCTTAGGTCTATAAATCCTTTTTTTAATAGGTAGGCAGCCTTCTTATTAATTTATCCCTTACGTTAACTACTATATAATTCCTAAGGCTATACTACCTAACCCTATTATAATATAAGCCTTTTATATTTACTTATTACTTAGCTTATATAAAGAAAAATACACTTAAAACCTAATCCTAATTAAAGATTAATAGCTTAGTACTAGAACTAAAGAAAAAGCCCTTTTTTTAATAGCTTTTCTTAATTATTCTCCTAGTGTATAAAGGTTTTAGTCTTTGGGGACTAATAGCTTCTAGTAGTTACTTTAACTATTACTACTATTACTATAATTACTACTATTATTACCTAAAGAGATATCTTTTTAGCTATAGTAACCATATTAAGCTTTATAGCTTATTTAAATATACTTACTATATACTTTACCTTAATAATTATTAAGGTAATAGTATTTAGTAAAATAGTAAAGTATATTATTAGTGCACTTTTAAGGGTAAACCTATATAAGTTAGCTATAAGACTAAATAAGTTTTATATAAAAATAGTCTTTATATAAAATTACTTTAGTAATAAACTTTATAATAGAAGTATTAGTATTAAAGTAAATAGTAATATTATATAAAGGTATATTAATAACCTTTTACTCTTTATCTTAAAAATATATAAGAGTTAGTAAGTATAAAAGAATTAAAAAGAAAAAGAAAACTTATATATTTATAGTAAAAGCTAAAACAAATACCTAGTTTTAAGTATTACCTATAGGAATAAATAACTAGGTTATATTATTTTAGTCTTATTAAACTCTAAGGGAACTAATAACTAAAGATTAAAGACTAAGCTAGGCTATAGTAATATATAAGGAGAACCTATTATAGATTAGTAAAGTTAATAATAACAAGAAAAAAGATATATATAAAGTAATAAAGAATTAATAAATTAAGAAAAAAGAATAAGTTATAGATTAATTAATATATAAATAAGAAAAAGAAAGTAGTAAGGTTACTATACTAGTAAGGTTTTATATATTATTTATTATTATTAAAAAAGTATAGGAGAAAAAAAAAAGTATAAAGTAAAAGATATTTATATACAAAGAAGTTAAAGCTACTAATTATATAAAAAAGAAGAATATATATAAATATAAAGTAAAGAAAGAAGTAAAAATAAAGTAGAAATTTATTATATAAGTAAGTAACTATTTAGACATAACTTAATAAGGAGGTATATATAAAAGAATAGATTTAATTAGCTTAATAAGTATTATCTTATATTTACTTTTAAAAAGAGTATATTTAGAGTTTATTTTATTTAGATAACTTAATATATAATAGTAGGCTTATTAAAAGTACAGTTATTATAAGAAATAATTAAGACTATCTAATTAGTAAATATAAAGGTATATATAATTATAAAAGAAAAAAAAGTAAGTATTAGAATATTTATATTAAAAATTATATAACACCTAGTTAGTTAACTATAAATAGTTATAATTTAAGGTTAAAGGGCATAGACTAGTTATTTAGCCTTTAGTTATATTAAAGGGGAATTATACTTTTAGTTAGCTAGAATAACTTAAGTTATACTTAGGTAGTATATAACTACTTATATAATAATAGTAAAGTAGACCTATTTAGTTACCTAATAAGAAGTTAATTTACCTCTATGTTTTACTAAGTATATATATATAAAGTCTATTTAATAATAATAATATATAAAAGTACTACTTAGCTTTCTATATATATACCTTAAATAATAGAAACCTATTTATAATTACTAGGCTACTTTATATAAGGCCTTCTATATTAGTTAAAAGTTATAATAATATCTATATATAATAATATTCTTATTAAGGACCTAGTCTTATTAAAATTATAGATATTATAATCCTATATCCTATACTTTATAATTATATTTTATATAAGTATAAACTAGCCTTATGTAATTATAGGATCTTTAGCTAAGGCTCTTTAATAGTTAATTTAATATTAAAATTATATTTTAATTAGGGTTATTATTATATAAAGTTCTTTGCCTATTAAGGCTTAATATATATTATATTATATTTATTTAGAAGTTAGTTAGCTATATCTTATATATCTTCTTGTTATAGAGAGAACCCTTAATTAATTAGGTTATAACCCTCTTAAGAATTACCTTCTCTTTTACTTTTATTATCTTCTTTAATTTTAAGTATATCTTATCTTATATAATATATCCTATACATTAGTAATAAAGTGTTATATAAAGGATCTTAAAGACAGTAGCTGCTTTTTATATAGATATATTTAGGTTTTTTTTAATAGCTTAGAAGGTAAAGAATATATAGTTTTTAATTAAAGAGGATTATATACTTATATATAGAGGAATATTAGTATAAAGATTAAAGAGGTAAAAAGAAGAGAAACTAGTCTACTTACTATAATTATTTACTTACTATATATATATATTAAAGCTCTTTAAATAGCTCTTAAGTAAATTTATATTTTTTTTATTTTAAAATAAGCTAATATTCTTTAACTAAAGGGGGTCTATAATACTATTAACTAAGCTATTAATATATTAGCTATAGGTAACTTAGTTAGTAAATATAAAAAAGTAGTCTATTTTAACTTTACTAAGTAGTTAGTTAAAATTAAAGCCTAAGGCTTTAGTAAAGTCTTATTCTTTATTTTTTATAAAAGTACTATATTAGTTAACTAGTAAGGCTTTTATAAAAGTAAAAGTCTTAGTATTAAAAGTAGTAGAACTACTAGTACTTATTATTATAGGACAATATATAGCTGACCTTTAGATCTACTTTCTTAGCCTTACTAGTAGATCTATTAGTTAGGCTAATATTCTGTTAATAGCTAGTGCCCTACTAGGCCCTACCTGTTGCTAGTCTATAAGACTAGCTGTTGCTAGCTATAGCTCTAGCTTAGTTAGTTATTAAATCTATTACCTATTTAACTATATTAAGTAGTAGTATAACTAGTTATAATACTATAAAGTATTAACCTTCTACTGTTATTAATAATAATAAAAGGTAAATATACTAAATTACTATTAAGAGCTATTTAATTAGTTATCTTAAAGGTAACTAATTAAAGATATCTTTTTACTAGCCTAGCTACTAATATATACCTACTAGTAGATTTTTTTACTATTAGCTTTATTAGCCTACGCTAGACTAACTTATTTAGCTAGATCTACTATACCTTTAGCTACTAACACTACTATTACTAACCTTTACTTTAATAACCTTACTTTTTTTACCTTTTTTTATACTTTTTTACTTTTATTACTTTATTTGTTTTCTTGTTAAGGTTACTACTACTAAAGCTACTGTTAATTAAAGCCCTTAAATAATAATAATAATAAAGTTACTAGCTAGAGCCTTACTATAAGTGTAGTACTAGATTTCCCTTAAGATCTATGCTTTTTTACTATATATATACTAATAACTATAGCTAATAATATTACTACTAACTTTAATAATAAGACTTTATATCTTAAAATACTCTTTTTTACTACCTACTAGACTACTAGCCTTTATTACCCTCTTTATTACACTTATTATCTTTATTAACTTTATTAACTTTATTATATTTACTATTAATAATAACTATCTTATTACTATTCTCTTTACTTATAAGTAAGTAATTTACTTTACTAGTAGTACTAACCCTCTTTACTACTATAAGATTTAATACTACTATTAATACCCTTTACTAAAGGATAATACTAATATAAAACTATAAGGATATACTTTACTACTAGTATAAATAAGTAATAGATATATAAAACCCTTAGCTAGTAGTAAGATACTTAAAGCTACTACTACTAATACTATTACTAATATATACCTAGCTATACTTTTAAAAACTATACCTTTAGAAGCTCTATTAACTATATCCTAGACTTAGAGGAGGTTACTTAATAAGAGGTAAACTAATTTATTAGTGTCTTAAAGAACAGGAGAAGAAAATCTAGTCCTTTTAACACTAGGTCTACTAGCTGCTGCTACTACTACTACCTTCTAAAGCTACCTAGTACTATAGTTAAGATACTCTAGATAAGAATAAAAAAGATAATAAAGATAATAATACTACTAGTTACACTATAAAGATAGGTCCCTAGGATAATAATAATAGATCTATTTATATAGGGGATTATTACTATAACTTTAATAAATCTAATAGCTAACTAGCTAGTAGCTAACTTACTTATAGCTAGCTAGTATCTAGCTAACTTGCCTATAGTTAGCTAGTATCTTATTAACTAATATATAACTATTAACACTATTAGCCTATATATATAACTAACTAGCCTATATATTTATAACCTATATATATACCTAGCTAGCTAGCTTATAGTTAACTAGCCTAAAGTCTATATTTATACTTATATTCGCCTAGTTAGCTAACCTATAGTTAGCCTATATATATACTTAACTAACTAGTGTACTAACCTAACTAGTTAACTAGTAATAATAACTAGGATTATAGTAGTAATAATAATAGTAATACTATTAAAGATAATACTAATAAATATAAGGACTTTAATAACTATAGAGATAAATATAGTAATAATAAATATAGTAATAACTATAGTAGTAATAATAATAACTATAATAAGAATAATTAACCCTTAGGTATACTTTTTCTATAATAGCTATAATAGCCTTATAGAAGCCTAAAGTATATAGTTAATAACCTTATTAACTAGTAATATTAACTATCTTATTAACTAGTAATTAAATAATTACTATATAATAATTATTTCTATTATTAAGGGGGCACTTATTATAGGACAATATATAGCTAACCTTTAGATCTAGTTTCTTAGCCTTGCCAGTAGATCTATTAGTTAGGCCAATATCCTGCTAACAGCTAGTGCCCTACTAGGCCTTACCTGTCGCTAGTCTATAAGACTAGCCGTTGCTAGCTATAGCTCTAGCTTAGTTAGTTATTAAATCTATTACCTATTTAACTATATTACTTATAAATTAAGCTATTCTTAATAAAAAACAAGTTTAATTAGTAAGTATATTATTAACTAGTATATAATAGTACTATAAATAAGGTTTAAGGGTGCCTATTAATTAAGGCTTAATAGTATAAAAGATATATTATCTTTTATCCCTAGAGAATAAAGAGAAGATCTTAGAATAGTATTATAGTAATAATAACTAAGGTTAAATAACTTATAACTATATTACCTAGAATAAAGATTCTAAGATAAAAAAGAAAAAAAAACTATAGTAAGGCCTTTCTTAGTAGTATTATCTTTAGATTCTTTATAAATCTTTTCTTAGTTATATAACCTCTAGTAGTCTATACTTATCCCTAGTAGTCTCTATAGCTTATTAGCTATAACTAGTATAGTTATCTTAGCCTATAGTCTTACTTATCTTATAATATATAAACTAGTCTTTTATAATTATAAGATTTTTAGTTAAGACTTTCTAATAGTTAATCTAATATTTAAAATATATTTTTATTAAGGTTACTATTATATAAAGTTCTTAACTTATTAAAATCTAATATATATTATATTATATTTATTTAGACGTTATTTAGCTATATCTTATATATCTTCTTATTATAAAAGAAACCTTTAATTACTTAGGTTTTTTACTCTTTTTAGAATTACCTTCTCTTTAATATTTATTATCTTCTTTAATTCTAAGTATATCTTATATTATATAATATATTTATATATTAGTAATAAAGTGTTACATAAAGAACATTAAAGACAGTAGCTTCTTTTTATAAAGATACTTTTAGGTCTTTTTTAATAGCTTAAAAGGTTAAGATAATATAGTTTTTAATTAAAGAGGATTATATACTTATATATAAAAGAATATTACTGCAAAGGTTAAAGAGGTAAAGAGAAGAGAATATAGTCTACTTACTATAATAATTTACTTACTATATATCTACGTTAATAATTATAATATATATATATAATATTACTTTTTATATAGTAAATATATAATAATATATAAACTATTTTTTAAAAGACTCTTGTTTACTATATAAACTTTTACTATAACTATATATTATTTTTAAAATTATAACTTACCTTTAACTATAATAGTTATAGTTAAGATTATAGTTATAGTTTTATTGTTATATTATAATAGTTCTAGTTCATAGTTATAATAAAGTTTAGTGTTTTCTAGAAAGCTTTACTTTAAACTTATTCTCTATCTAAATATAGTTAGCTATATATATAGACTAACTTTACTTAGTAGCTAGTAGTTAAGTATTATAAATATTATAATAAGTTAATAAGTTACTTAATAAGTTAGTAAAGCTAACTATAGATAGACTAGCTAGCTAGTAAGTAAATAAGTAAATAAATAAATAAGTATATTAGTATATAATAGTACTAGGCTAAAGTTTTATACCTCTTGTTAGGTATCTTACTTTAATACTTACCCTCTAACTTATTTTAGTTGTAGGCATTATAGTACTGTTTACTAGCCTAGTTAGCTAGGCTATATAGCAATATTATATAACAGGGGGCCTTTAACTTACCCCTACTACCCTGTACAAGTTAGTAAGTTAGCAAGTTAGCAAGTTGGCAAGTTGGCAAGTGGGCAAGTGGGCAAGTGGGCAAGTTGGCAAGTGGGCAAGTGGGCAAGTGGGCAAGTGGGCAAGTGGGCAAGTGGGCAAGGGGGCAAGTGGGCAAGTAGGTAAGTAGGTAAGTGGGTAAATGGGTAGCTGCGTAGGTGGGTGGGAAGGTGGGTTGACTGCCTTCTATAATAGGCTTAGTTTATAGGCGGCCGCTATACCTCTCTTGTTAGCCTGTACATTAGCCAAAGACGAATTATCAAAGTGTTTACAGTATTGTAGTATCTGCCCTAGGGAAGTACGTACTTTCTGGGGGGCTGTGGAGGCTTCCTTCCTAAAGTAGATCTATAGAAGCGGGGCTGCCTGTTATTTAGGGGGGGGGGGGGGGGGGGGGGGGGGTGTGTCGCAATAAAGTGAAGTGATATATGGCGTTCGTTGTCTTGCCGCAACTAGCGGCGTCGTTTTGGGGCGACAATATATCAATCTTTGTCGTTATGGAGGCGACTAGCCAACCCCAGTTTGTAAGGCTTTACGCACGAGGAGACATTTGGGGGTTTGTGGTATTTTAAAAATGCCCCGATTGAAAAGGAGTCACGAAAATCTGAAGTTTGATTCGGATCCTCGTCATTGTCCAAGCCAAAAAAAAAAAACACCGTTACTCTGTCTGGCAAAAGACAATCTCCGTCTGCTCTCTGGATAAATGAATAGCCAGTCGGCCTATATATCCAGATTCGACCCAGGTACCGCATCCCCGCTTCGGCTGTGCCACCAAGTTAATTGACGGTCCTACCCTCCTTGCAGGGGGGGCTGACTCGTCGCATTCTGATAGATGGAAATCATGATGTAATCTAGACACTCGAATACCCCTGGGCAGATACAACTGCTCGAAGAAACTTTGGTATAAATATTCCTGCTTCCAGCCACGAAAGCTTGTATTTATTTTGTATCATCCAGCCACTCTAACTTCTGCATTTATAACCTTTGTCAAAAGAGCATCTCTAGTTCCCAGCCTTTCCCAAACCCGGAAACACCAAAATGAAGGCTTTCACTGTCCTCCTTAACCTGGCTCTTGCCTGTTCTGCCGCTGCTGCGGCTGTTCCCTCAGAGCTCTCGGGTCTTGAAGAGCGCTCTTGCGGCAAAGCTGGCGGTATGTCAAAACATTGATCCTTGCTTAGATGAATGGCTGTATGTCCAGGCTACCTACGTAGGCATATAAGATATGTATTTAAGAGTGTTGCTAACAACAAGCTTTCCTCATTAACAGCTCCTTGCGTGTACGGTGACGATTGCTGCGTCTTCTGTGGCCTTGACCGCAAGTGTACCGACACGATTTCCACCTGTGTTGACAAAGGCCGTAAGTTTGAACATAATTGTACTCTAGTCTATCTGTGAGTAGTACCACATGCTGATATACATGTTCTTCCTAGTCTTTCCCGTGAGCGGCGCGTCCAGCTGCTGCTCGCGCGCTGTTGACAAGAACGGCAACTGTACTTAGGCACAGTCCAGCCCCGGATATATACTTGATTACACATGTACACTGAATACCGAGTAGTTGTCTGCAAATACATCATTCACCAGAAGCGCAATTCCAAGTGAATTATTTCGTGGTGCACGTCAACATGCCATGCGCAGATTACGAACATGTGTGATAATTGACAGACCTAGTCTGATACTGGATTTGCGCTTTTAAACACAAGGGTTTGGGACAGTAGAGTCACTGTGAAAAAGCGGCTGTTGCCTGGTGTACATAAACCTATGACCACTGGCTAAATCAGTATTGATTTGCCGTGGCATCTTGTATTTAATTACTAGTGCCGCTGGTTATATTTAGTCACTAGGCTCTAGACGCTATGCTATTTATATATCCTAATTATATATAAACGTACGTCTTTATAGCCTTAGTTAATATAGATAAAGGTTATAGCCTTTCTTATAGTTAATATATAATAAAACAAAGTTGTTGTAATGTTGACCATTGCAGATAAATATTGGAGTTATCAGGTTAACCCTAATGACTTATCGCCGGCGAATCCTTAGATATTCAGCTATAGATTCTCTAAGGATTTGTAGGCAATAAGTTAGCTATTTAACTAACTAACCTACAATAATTATCCTTTTTTTCTTTATATATAATAGAGAACTATAGTTACCTTTATTATTTATTAATTACTACTAATATATATAGTTAACTATATTAACTTATCCCTTAGTGTTACTAACACTAATTAGTAGTTAACTTTACTATTAACTATAAAGGTTAACTTTACTGTCTAAACTATAGATTAGTAAGGTCTATAAGAAGAGGTAATTATTACTAGTTAATTATTTATACACCTAGAGTAGGTAAGTACTAAAAAATGCCTCTATAAATACCTTTACTATAATAGTTTATACTAATTACCTATTATAATAAGTTAATTAATAGATCTATAACTAGTCCCCTTAACTAGTAGAAACCTTATTAATTTACGTCTATTATATAAGCTTTATTACCTTTAGAGAAGCACTCTTAACTATAAAAAACCTTTTACTTTATATACCTATAGCTAACTAGTAATTATTTACTATACCTTATTTATTATAAGCTTTTTAGCTTACTAACTTCTTTTTCCTATATATATACTCCTTCTACTAACTAATAGTATTAATAAGTTACTAATATAATAGCCTATTATTTTCCCTTTTTTTACTAACTAATAGTATTAATAAGTAGCTAACGTAATAGCCTATTATTTTTTTCTAAGTTATTTACTTATAAGAGTATATTTTTCTTTAACTGTCTATACTACTAGTAGTAATCTCTCTAATAAACGTATATACTTTTTAGTCTACTAGAAGAAACACCTATGTTTAAGAGGTTATTAGGTTAATAGAGGGTAATAGTAAATAACACTATACTTATAAGTAGAAGACCTAAGCTAAGATAAGTAAATATAATAAGCTTATAAGTAAGTAAGGCTTATAGGTTACTATACCTTTGCCTATAAGGCAACAAGAAGAAGTTTATAGTAAGTATAATATACTACCTAATATAAGGTAATAAGTAGTAGTAATTAATAATATATTTACTATACCTATTAACCTTATATAGTGTATTCTTCTATAGTAATAAAGAAAAGACTATATTAAGAAGTTATTAATTAACCTTATAAGTAAGTAATAAGCTCTTATGCTTAACACTATTACTATGTTTTATATTAGTAGTTATAAGTACTATAACTATATTAGTAGTAAATTACTCTACTATACCTATAAGGATTTTAGTAAATAGTCTATAAATAACTTTAAGGTAATTAACTAAAAGGTCTTAATAAGCCTATATAACTTTATTATTAATTATAGTGTATAGGTTAACTATAGTAAACACCTATTAATTACTTAATATATATTTAATACCCTTTAATAAGAGGAAGGCGCCTACTAGACTAATAAGATAATTACTATTATTAAAAGATTATTATATAACTTTAAACTACACCTTAAAGACCTTAACTTTATTAAGAATATCTAAGGTTATAATATAATCCTATATAGTAAAAAACTAGCTAAAGTCTACCTATTACTAGTAGTTACCTATTAGACCTCCTATAATAACCTAACCTTTACTTTACTACTGCCTTTATTAACACTAAAACCCTATATAATAGCTAAAATCTATAGCCTATATATAATAACTACTATACTACTATAGGAGCTCTTATTAGCTATAGTAATATTAACAGTAATATTAAGGCTAACGCTAAAGTAAATAAGTAACCTTATAAAGATATACTTTAATAACTAGGCTATAAAGTACACTAGTAGCTAATATAAGGCTATTAACTTAAAATTACTATTATTCTATAACCTTTATATCTAGGTAAGTATAACGTAAGACTACTATAGAGTAGTAATCTAAGTAATACTTTAAGGTAAACTATAAAAGTATTACACTTTTACCTTTTACTAATAAGTAAGTAATTTTAATGCTTTAATAGTAAAACTTAAAGAATAATTTAAAAGTAATAAAGTACACTTAGCCTATATTACTAAGCTTTACTATATATTATTTAACTTAATTACCTATAAAAACTATAATAAAAATAAGCTTAAGATCCTTAAGTTACTTATTAAAAAGGTTACTAAGCTAGTTAAGGTAACTACCTATAATAGCCTACCTAAGGATAAGGATTATTATAAGTACCTTATTACTTATTACTATAGTATACCTAAGTGCACTATAGTTTTTCTTAACTACTAGCTATATTCTATAGCCTCTATATATACTATATAATAGAGTAGTAAATACCTTACTTTACTATAAGCTACCTATATAATA
>NW_026850844.1:0-20304 GCF_030913465.1 Colletotrichum navitas
TAGCTATATTTTAGCTAATACTTAATTATAATACTAGTAGCTAGTATAAAAATATATAGTATTACTATTAATATAAACATAAAGCTTCTAGTAAGTAGAATTAATTTATACTTAATCTTAGCTTATTTCTTAACTAATCTAGGTTTTAATATATATTTATAATATAACTTTAATATTCTTTATTAAGGTAAGTAAACTAATACTGCCTTTATAAGTTAGTATTATAAAGTCTACTTTTAGTGTAGTATAAAGTAAGTTACTAGTAATATATTAAGTTAGGCACTAGGCTCTCTTTACTTAATAATAATATTACTTTTTACTTATATAAGCATAAGAGAATAGACTTATATTATTTAATATTTAAGCTAGAAGTATTTACTAATCTTCTTATAATTAAGTATTAGTTAACTTTTAGTCTATATAAATCTATAGGTATATAACTAGGCTTAGTATAAAGATATAGTTTATATATATATAGGACTTAATCTAGTCTAGTTTTAAGGTCTAAAGAGTATATAGGATATATTAATATCTTATATAAACTTTATTAAGGGTCTATACTATTTATCTTACTTCTTTAGTAGATAAAGGAAGCTAGTAATAGTTATTTAGTAAATATTAGTATAATATTTATTCTAGGCTACCTTATATTAACTTTATATACTCTAGGTTAAAAGTATAAGACCTTTATACTTA
Organism: Colletotrichum navitas; assembly: GCF_030913465.1. Taxonomy (NCBI): domain Eukaryota; kingdom Fungi; phylum Ascomycota; class Sordariomycetes; order Glomerellales; family Glomerellaceae; genus Colletotrichum; species Colletotrichum navitas. The sequence continues at coordinate 697 of NW_026850844.1, forward strand.
TCTTATAGGTAAGGTCTTTAAGATAAAAAGTATATTATATATTTATTAAAAGATATCTTAGTATACTAAAGAGAAACACTAGATAGTTATTTTAAGTATAATTAGTACTTATCTAATTATTAGTAATACTAAAGGATAAGTTAATATAGTTAACTATATATATTAGTAGTAATTGATAAATAATAAAGGTAACTATAGTTCTCTATTATATATAAAAAAAGAAAAATAATTATTATAGGTTAGCTAGTTAAATAACTAACTAATTACCTATAAATCCTTAGAGAATCTATAGCTAAATATCTAAGGATTTACTAGTAATAAGTTATTAAGGTTAACCTAATAACTCTAATATTTATCTATAATAGTTAATATTATAACACTAGTAACTTTCTATAGTACTAAAAATCCCTTATTATTTATATCTAAAAGAATAACTAAAAAGTATAATAAAAATAAAAAGCTAAAAAGTATCTAATACTTTTTACTTATATAGTCTATTATATATAATAAACTTATTTATTTACTTATATCTTTAACTACTTATTACTAACTAGCTTCTTTAATATATTATTTAGTAATAACTTTATAAATCTTTTTACTAGGTTATTACTACTATAAATTTACTATATCTTATAGATCTTATAGTACTTATATAACTAGTAAAAAGCTATAATATTTATTATAAGTTACTTCTCTTTAATAGTACTAAGTTTTATAAAGTACTTATAAAGTAAGTATAAGTTAGTATAAAGTATTATAGGTATTTATAGTAGCTTAAAGTAGTAAGTAATTATTATAAAAGTAATACTTATTATATAGGTAATATTAGTACTAGTAACTATCTTATAGACCTAAGAGGTAAATATACTTTATATAACTTTTTTATACTTTATTAAGCTAAAGTAAATAATATTACTAGTTAATTTAAAGCTTTTACTATTAGTAGTAAGTTACTTAATAATTTATTTATTAATAAAAACTATAAGAAAGCTAAGGTAAGAGGTAAGGTTATAGTTATTTATAAATAAGCTATTAATAAATATAAAGAGCTTAGTAGTTATAAGGTTAATTAGTAAAAGTTATAGGCTATAGTTAAAGTTATTAACTTACTACTTAATTTAGTAATTAAAAGCTTTAATCTTTTTTACTATAGGTAATTAGTGTTAAGTAATAACTAAATAATTAAAGTAAGCTTTAGGTTAATAAATAAAAGTAATATATATACTATAGGTGTATTACTAGATATAACTTTACTAAGTAGTAAGTAATTTCTTATTAATAAGCTAAAGCTTTTTACTTTAGCCTTTTTAGTAAAAAGTAAGCTTACTATTAGTAGTAATAAATAATATACTACTATTAAAGGTAATAAAGTTATTAGCTATAAGTAACTACTTAGGTTTTACTATAAAAGTAGCCTTCTTAAGCTACTTTTCTTTATAAGTAGAGAATTTATTATTTATAAGGCTAATTATATTATCTATTTATATACTAATTAATCTAAAGTTACTATTATTAAGTAATAATATTAATAAGTAATAGTTAAAGATTAATAAATCTATTTAAAGATTCTCTCTATAGTAGTAGTTATAAGTTACTTACTAGTAGGTTTTTACCTTTATAATACTATATAAGAGCTTAGTTACTATTATTACTATATTTACTAAGTAAAAATAGTAAATTTATATAGGTAAGTAAGTAAAAATAATATAATTTAGTAGTATTACTAAGTAAGTATATACTTAAGTAATATTATATAACTAAAAAAGAAATCTATATTAATATAGTAAAAGAATAAAAGTAAAGATTAATTACTAGGCTATTAATTAAATAGTAGGTGATTATATAAGAATTATTATTTTACTATTATCTATATAGCCTTAGATAATAAGCTATAATTTTTTATAAAGCTACTTAGTTTTACTTTTTACTTTATAAACTATATATAATTTAAATATATAGGTGTTACTATAGGATTTTTTATTATAGGTAATAATATAAAATACACTATAGTTAATAAAGGCTTTTATCTTTATCTTATTAGATTTTTTAAAGGGTTTACTAAGTATAGTAATAATCTCTTTTTTATATAGCTTAATAGTAAGTATATAGTCTACCTCTTCCTTTATAGTTAAAAACACTATAGTTATAGTAAAGTATATCTTTATAAAGAATATAAGTATTAAGTTTTTTTATAGGTAACTATAGTGTTATTATAGTAGTTTATTATTAATAATAATAGTATTATAAACTTTCTTTTTAGTATTAAGCATCTTTATAAGGCCTTCTTATACTTATATAGTATATATAGGACTACCTTTTACTTAAATAAAGTAACTAGTAGGCTTATTTAGTATAAAAAGGTCTAGCTAACCTTCCTTTATATAGTAAAGTTTTACTATAGTAATCCTAAAGTTATATAGACTATAAGGTAAATTAATAGTATAAGTAGTACTATTATTAGTAATAAAGTAAAATAGGCCTTACTAGCTATATTTCTTATACTATATATAGATAAAAGATTAAAAAGATAAAGTAATAATATTAGTTAAACCTAGGCTATTATATATAGCTAGTACTTTATAAAACTATTACTTTATATAGATTTAGTATACTATAGTTATTACTTTCTTAATTACTTTAGTATACTATATAGTAGTTATAGTAAGTAGTAACTTATTAGGAATTTAAAAGTATATACTAAAAACAATAAGAGTTAGGATAAGGCTATCTAGGCTAGTAGTATTATTAATTACTTTAATAGTAAGTTAAAAGGTAACTTTAGGTTTAGTACTAGTTTTTTTATAGATAATCTTATAAGTATAGTAAAGAGGTATATAATAGTACTTAACTTTACTAATACTATAATAGGCTTTAATAAGTACTTTTTTTATTTTAATAAAGGGAATTAATAGGGGGGTATTATAAATTAATATAGGGGTATTACTCTTATAAAGTTATTACTATCTATTATATCTAATTAATTAAAAGAATTATTATTAGTGTAGTTAAATTCTACTAGATATATAAAAGGTAGCTCTCCTTTTCTTAACCCTCCTTATAGTAAGGTTAATTTATTTAACCTTAGTTTTATTTATACTATTTACTTACTTTAGCTTTATAATATATACTATAGCATAAAATATAACCTATTTACTCTCTTACTATAGGTTATATCTTAAGAAAGTAACTAGTAATTAATTATAACCTACTACTATTATCTAGCTATTTACTATTATCTCTTTTTTTTAAAAGTAGCTATCTTAGTATTAGCTATTTCTATAAAGCTAGTAATCCTAAGGGTTAATATAACCTTATAGCTAAGCTCTTATTAAGCTTATTATAAGATATATAACCTCTTTTATATTATAAACTATATTACCTTAGTATAAAGCTAATACTTTACTTAACTTACTATTTCCTTAAGGGGATAATAAAAACTTAGTAGACTATTCTTTTTTAACTTTCTCTAGAGTATAGCCTCTCTTTCTTTTATAAGTAGTCTTAGTAACCTCTTTATCTTACTATATAGTAGTTTAATAGTACTTTTAACTTTATTTAATAAGTTATTAGGACTAATTAATAGCTAATAATAGTACTTCTTTAATAATAAAAGTATATTTATTAATAGTAAAGATAATAAGGTCTTTAAGCTAATTTACTACCTTATTTACTACTTTAATAATAATTTTCTTTTTAAAGTAAAGTATTTTTTTAAACTATAGCCTTTTACTATACCTTATATAACTAATCTTTTTTTTTCTATATTTATTATCTTAAACCTACTAATACTTAGTAATTTTAAATAAACCTTTAATACTTTCTTTAATTAAGTTAATACTTTTATAAAAGCTAATAGATTTAGTATTATAAAGAGGAACTAGTATAAAGCTTAAGGCTAAATTATATACTATACCTTCTAATATAACTAATTTAGAAGCCTTAGACTACTAAGAGGTAATAGTATTTAATAGTATATATCTTAGAAATATAGTTATTAATAGTAAATTATTATAAAGACCTAAGAAGAAGGTAAATAGCTATTATATTATTATCTAGTAACCTAGTATAGTTAGTATAACTTTAGCCTTAGCCTTAAAGCCTTTATATATCTTTTTTATTATAGGCTTACTAAGCCTATAATAGACTTTATTAATATAATAAGCTAAAGAGTTAGTATTTAAGTATAAGATATATATACTATTATTTAAGAGTAGTTCTTAGATACCTTATTTACTTAATAAAATATTTATAATACTAAGGCTTATATAAACTAAGAGAAGCTAAGTAAGTATTTACTAACTATAACTTTAATAAAGCTATTTAATAAGTAAGATATCTTATATATAGTAAAGTAGGTAAATAATAAGCTAGACTACCTTATTAGCCTTATCTAGACCTTTTTTTACTACTTTTAAATATAGAAGTAATTCCCTAAAGTAATTAGTTTTAATAACACCTATAATATTAATTACTTTAAACTTTTACTTTTTTAGGCTACTAGATAAACCTACCTTAGATTTATTTATAATACTATATTTAGCCTTATTAATAATAAAAGACTAGAGGGTTTCTAGTTTCTCTTAGCTAATATTTACTAACTTATAGACTAAAACTTAGTCTATTATTTTATAATTATAATTATAGACTATAATAAGTAAATAAAGACTACACTAGATAAGTAGTTCTTAGGCGTTTAGTAATAGCTTTATATTTACTATATTAACTTTAATATTATACTTAAGGCTAAGTAGAAGTAGTATAAGGACTTTACTTATAGTAATAGTAATAGGTTTAATAATAAGGCCTATTAGTTACTAATATAAGTAATAGCTTAGCTTAGTAATAAAGACTAGGCTTATATTAATATACTAGCTAATAAGGCCTTTTCTTTATATATATATTATAGGGTCCTTATAATATAAAAGCTTATTATTTTTACTAAGACTAAGTAAGCCTTTAAGAAAGCCTAGATTAAGCTTTATAAAGAGTTTATTAACTAATACCTTATTCTCTAGTATCTTTATATAATATACTTACCCCTAAGAGTATAGTAGGCTTACTACTTTATCTAAAAATACTAGAACTTTAGTATTTAGGTTACCTTTAGTATAAAGTTAAGTAATAATAATATTAAAAACTATCTCTTAAATAGTCTTAGTTACTTATATTAATATATTAATATTATATAAGATATAATTAGTAACTAGTAGTTATACTTTAGGTAAACTTATACTAAAGATAAAGTCCTTAGAGGCTAAGAGTATATAGGTCTTTACCTTAAGCTCTTTAAAGAACTTTAAATAATATTTTTCTTAAAGTGTCTTATATTAATTAAAAAGTAATACTAGCTTATAAAGAAGGTAATACCTTTTAGTAAAAGACTGTTCTTAGCCTTTATTAAAGAATATAGTCTAGACTATACTATTTTAACTAAGCTTAGTGTCTTATACTACTATAAGATCTTTATAAAGATACTTTATTTAATAATATTTAGTAAGTAAAAAGTATACCTTTGTTAGTGTCTTTAAGAAATATTTTTTTTTAATTTATACTACTAGATCCTTAATCTAAAGATTATAGTATTCCTTTATAGTAGGCTAAAGAATATAGTATAGCTTATCTTATTATAGTTAGCCTTACATCTAGAGAGCTAGTTAGTTAACTAAACTTATACTAAAAACTATAGCTAAGGTATAAGTAGTAAGAAGTAAGGCTACTTACTTAAAAGTAAGAATAGGTCTATATAAGAGGTAAGTTAACTAAGTTAAAGCTAGATTTTAACTTTATTTTAGTAATAAATAAGAAGTTAGTCTAGTATTTTTAGTAAAAGAAGAATAATAAAAAGCTATATAAGTAGATAGCCTCTTTAGCCTAGTATTTAAAGAATATAAAGTTAATATAAAATAGTTAGTAGTAACAATAAATTCTTATAGCTAAGTTATAAAAGGATAACTAGATAGTAGTCTTTTTAAATATATAGTCTTATTTAAAAGTAAAAGTAAGGTACTCTTTATAGCTATAAGAAATAAGTGCTTTAAAGAGTACTTTTTATAGCTATAAGAAATAAGTGCTCTAAGGGGCACTCTTAATAGCTATAAGAAATAAACTTTATAAAGAATACTTTTTATAGTTATAAGAAATAAGCTTTATAAGGGGGCACTTTTTATAGCTATAAGAAATAAGTACTCTAAGGGGTACTCTTTATAGCTATAAGAAATAAACTCTATAAGGGATACTTTTTATAGCTATAAGAAATAAGCTTTATAAGGGAGTACTCTTTATAGCTATAAGAAATAGGCTTTAATATATCTTAATAGTAATAAACTAGTACTTTATATAGTTAATATAGTAATAGTATTTAATATAGTAAGATTTTTATAATCTATTACTATAAAGTATATATAGGAAGCACTATAGATGTACTAGATTAATATATATTTTAGCCTACCTAATTAGATAATAACTAACGTTAGCCTAAATATTTACTTTAGTAAGTTTAAATATACTACTTATAAGTTATCTATTAAAGTAAAAGAAGTGCTTATTAAAGCCTATTATAGTATTAGTAAAGTTAAGCACTATTATATACTTTTTTACTATACTTATAAGATTATTTATAAAGTAACTAGTACTAAACCTAAAGTTACTTTTTAACTTACTATTAAAATAATTAATAATACTACTAGCCTAGATAGCCTTGTCTTAACTCTCCTTATATTTAGTATATACTTTTAAATAACTAATAAGTTACTACTTACTATAACTACTATATAATATACTAAAGCTATTAAGAAAGTAATAAATATAGTACACTAGATCTATATAAAGTAATAGCTATATAAAACACTAACTATATATAATAGCCTAGATTTAACTAATACTATTACCTTACTTTTTTAATTCTTTGTTTATATATAGTGTAAAAAATATAGCTAGTAAGGCCTATTTTACTATATTACTAATAATAGTGCTACTTATACTATTAATTTACCCTATAGCCTATATAACTTTAGGATTACTATAGTAAAACTTTACTATATAGAGGAAGGTTAACTAGACCTCTTTACACTAAATAAACTTACTAACTAGTCTACATAAATAAAAGATAATCTTATATATATTATATAAGTATAAGAAGACCTTATAAAAATACTTAACGCTAAAGAAGAAGTATATAATACTATTATTATTAATAATAATAAACTACTATAATAACACTATAGTTACCTATAAAAGAACCTAATACTTATATTCTTTATAGAGATATACTTTACTATAACTATAGTATTCTTAACTATAAAAGAAGAAGTAGACTATATACTTACTGTTAAGCTATATAAGAAAGGGATTATTACTACGCCTAGTAAACCCTTTAAAGAATCTAATAAGGTAAAAGTAAAAGCCTTTATTAACTATAGTATATTTTATATTATTACCTATAATAAGAAATCCTATAGTAACACCTATATATTTAAATTATATATAGTCTATAAAGTAAAAGGTAAAAGTAAGTAGCCTTATAAGAAATTATAGCTTATTATCTAAGGCTATATAGATAATAGTAGAACAATAATTCTTATATAGTTACTTATTATCTAGTAAATAGCCTAGTAATTAATCTTTACCTTTACTTTTTTACTACTTTAATATAGATTTCTCTTCTAGTTATATAATATTACCTAGGTATATACTTAATTAGTAATACTACTAAATTATATTATTTTTACTAATTTACTAGTATAAATTTACTATCTTTACCTAGTAAATATAGTAATAATAGTAACTAAGCTATTATATAGTATTATAGAGGCAAAAACTTACTAGTAAGTAACTTATAACTACTATTATAAAAAGAATCTCTAGATAGATTTATTAACCTTTAACCTTTACTAATTAATATTATTACTTAATAATAGTAACTTTAGATTAATTAGTATATAAATAGATAATATAATTAGCCTTATAGATAGTAAATTCTTTACCTATAAAGAAAAGGAGCTTAAGAAGGCTACTTTTATAGTAAAACCTAAGTAGTTACTTATAGCTAATAACTTTATTACCTTTAATAGTAGTATATTATTTATTACTACTAATAGTAAGCTTACCTTTTACTAAAAAGGCTAAGGTAAAAAGCTTTAACTTATTAATAAGAAATTATATATTACTTAGTAAAATTATATCTAGTAATATACCTATAGTATATATATTACTTCTATTTATTAACCTAAAGCTTATTTTAACTATTTAGCTACTATCTAACACTAATTACCTATAGTAAAGAAGATTAAAGCTTTAAACTACTAGATTAAATAGTAAGTTAATAACCTTAACTATAGCCTATAGTTTTTACTAATTAACCTTATAACTACTAAGCTCTTTATATTTATTAATAGCTTATTTATAAATAGCTATAACTTTACTTTTTAACTTAGCTTTATTATAGTTCTTACTAATAAATAAATTATTTAGTAACTTACTACTAATAGTAAAAGCTTTAAGTTAACTAGTAATATTGTCTACTTTAGTTTAATAAAGTATAAGAGAGTTATATATAGTATACTTACCTTTAAGGTCTATAGGATAGTTACTAGTGCTAACGTTACCTATATAATTAGTACTACCTTTATAATAATTACTAACTACCTTAAGCTACTATAAATACCTATAATACTTTATACTAACTTATACTTACTCTATAAGTACTTTATAAAGCTTAGTACTATAAAGGAGAAGTAACTTATAATAAATATTATAGCCTTTTACTAGTTATATAAATACTATAAGATTTTTAAGATATAATAGATTTATAGTAGTAATAACCTAGTAGATAGATTTATTAAGTTATTACTAAATAATATATTAGAGAAGCTACTTAGTAATAAGTAGTTAAAAATATAGATAAATAAATAGGTTTTTTATATATAATAGACTATATAAGCAAAAAGTATTAAATACTTTTTAGCTTCTTGTTTTTATTATATTTTTTAGCTATTCTTTTAGATATAAATAATAGGGGATTCTTAGTACTATAGAAAGTTACTAGTGTTATAATATTAACTATTATAGATAAATATTAGAGTTATTAGGTTAACCTTAATAACTTATTACTAGTAAATCCTTAGATATTTAGCTATAGATTCTCTAAGGATTTATAGGTAATAAGTTAGTTATTTAACTAACTAACCTATAATAATTATCTTTTTTTTATATATAATAGAGAACTATAGTTACTTTTATTATTTATTAATTACTACTAATATATATAGTTAACTATATTAACCTATCCCTTAGTGTTACTAACAAGAAGAGTATTACCTTAAATCTATAGTTATAGAATATATCTAGCTAAATAAATAAAGTATAGTCTAGATTATAGTAAAATAATATAGTATTTAATATAAAAGCTTATTTAATATCTTAAAAACTATTTATCTACGCTTTTATTAAAGTAATACTTATGTTTTTATAGAAGTTTCTTTTTTTAGTACTTTTTATAATTCCTTGTTTTTTAGCCTCTACTAGTAAGAATATCTTTAGGGCTTATAATAGTTAGTTCCTAGAGGTATAATATAGGATAGAATACTATAAATAGCCTATAAATCTAATCTATTTCTTTAATAAAGCTAGAGTTACTAAGAATAGTACTTATTAAAGAGCTTTTATTTAGTCTTTTATATTAGTTAGCCTAAAAGCATCTACCTTAAATCTAAGTAATTAAATAAAAAGGAAGCTAATAAATAATTTATTTAGTGCTAATAACAAGTTAATATCCTTAAATAGTTTAAAAATAGTATATAAATATTATATATAATCCTTTACTATATAAGATAATATAATAATATTATTAATAAATAACTATATAAAGTCTTTATAATCTTTTAGAAGATTATCTATAAATTATTAAATATATACTAGTAAGTTCTTAAATCTTATTAGAACTACTATTAATTTCTTTTGTCCTTAGTAGCTAGTAATAGTAAGTTTATTCTAATGTTCCTCTTTTACTAGGAATTAATAAAAAAATATCTAGGCGTCTACTACTATTATAAACCTTTTACTATATATTTTTTAAATAACTTTAGATTATAAAGGTATAAGGTAAACGTCTAGAATAGTAGCTTAGTTAAGTGCCTATAAATCTACTACTATTCTTCTTTTTAGCTTACTATTTACTATTCTCTAGACTATAAATACTAAGGCTCTAAATAGCGTTAGGCCTATAACCTATACTATTTAGCCTTTAGTATATATATTATTTATTATTTAGTTAAAAAACTCCTAGTCCTTAACACTATATAGATAAAGTTATTATCTAAGTTTATACTTATAGTAGTTTTCTACTGAAGGGATTATTATTTCTTCTCTTAGTTTTACTTATATTCCTCTTAAAGTAGACTTCTATAATAATAAAAAGTTATTAACTATTTTACTTATTTATACTATAAACTCTAAGCTTTTTTTATATATTATTACTTTTTTAGGGGTTAACACTAAATCTTATAATTTATTTTACTTTATTTTAATTTTTTAATCTTTTATTAATTATTCTCTAAAGATATTACTCTCCTTTAGTATAGTTTTATAGTCTAAGCTTTCTAGATCTTAGTTATTAAATAATAATAATATTTAGCTAGAGGGGTACACTAGGTAAGTAGTATTATATTATAAATATATTAGTATACTAATATATTAATTTTACTATAACTTTATTAGTTAAAGTATATTATTTACTACTATTACTACTAATGTTTAACTTATTAAAGTAAATATATATTACCTTTACTTAGGTCTAAATAAAAGTAAGTTAGTTTTAAACCCTTTATATATTAAATAGGTATAATCACCTTAGTTAATAGTAGTATAGTAGTATCTTATAAGTAAGTTATCTTATAAGTAATTAGGCTATATCTTATAAAGACTATAGTAAGAATCTCTAGTTTATTATATAAACTAATTTAGATAATACCTTAAGAATTTAGTATATTTACTTAATTTAGAATATTAAATTCCTAGCTAATAAGTATCCTTACTAGTAGTGTTTCTACTACCTAGCCTTAGATATAAAGTATAGCCTTATATATTTCTCTATATATCTTTTCTTAAATATTTAGTTAAAACTTTACTTAACCTAAGGTTAATAAGTTACTAATTCTATATAATTACTTTTTAACTATTAAATTAACTATATATATAGGTATTATTTTAAGAATTTACTATAATATAATATATTATAATAATCTACTGTCTATATAGATTTATATTTATTAGTTATCCTTAATATTTACTTATATTTATATATATAAATAGTTATAAGCTACTTAGTATATATTACTATCTACCTATAGTAGACTTTATAAATAAGTAAGATTTAGTTAGTAATTAGCTATTTTCTTATAGATTATTATATATTTCTTTTAAAGATTTTATTTTCTCTCTATAACTATTCTATAGTATTTATAGGCTAATAAAAGGTAATATTTATCCTAATATTCTAGTAATACTTAAAGTTCTTTAGGTAGGTTTATATCTAAAACAAAATTAATGTAATTAGTAGATTTAGTAGAGCTTCTAGAAGAATTATTAGTACTAGCTTCTAGGGAATAGTTAGTTAATTTAGTAGCTATATATAATTTAAGTACTAAATACTTTTCTTAGAAGTATAAGAACTAAGAGTATCTCTTATACTCTTAATACTTCTTTACCTTATATTTCCTCTATTATAAAGGTTATATATATATAAGATATATATATATATATAATCTACTAACTTAGTAGATTAATATATATATTAATTACGTAAGTATATCTAATTACATAATTATTAGAAGATAGGAGAAGGTACTAGAATATCTAAGAAACCTTTTCTTAACACTATCTCTTTAACAAGGTTACTACTTTAACTTAGGGTTATTTAACTAGGGTTATTAAGTTATATAATCTTAGATTAATTTATAAGTAGCTTACGTAAGTATAGAATATTCTAGTAAGCTAGATACATCTATATAAGGGCTAGATTTCTTCTTGTTTCTAGTCTATCTTATTCTCTCTCTAAGCAAGTAAAATAGAATAGTTAGTAATAAAATAATAAGACTAACTATTATACTTTCTTTATATCTATATCTTTATATTTCTATATTTACTTTTATTATTCTATATTCTTGTTTTTATAAGATATATCTTTATATAAGAGATATACTCTCTTATATACTCTTAGGCTATTATTTTCTCTAAGAGACTTAAGCCTACCTATTATACTAATAGGTTATAAGCCTAGGCTATATACCTAGGGTATCTTTATTACTCTAAGAGTTATATATACTCTTTAGTAGCCTATTTATTTATCTATAAAGTAGATCCCTTATACTATTTTTTCTTTATAAAAATATTAAAGTAAAAAGAGTAAGCCTTTAGTATTTCTTATAACTAAGAGATAGTATTTAATATTTACTAAGTAGAGGTTATATAAGTCTATTAGTAGTAGTTATAAAACTTTTTAACTACCTTATATATCTTATAAAGATATATATTTATCTAAAGAAGTAAAAAGAGTAAGACCTTTATTTTATAAGTTAAAAATCCCTATTTATTTCTAGTAAAATTACTAAAAGAAAATAGTAGATCTTATTAAGGCTACTATAGGCTATTTAATACCTTAAGAATAATATCTCTAAGGAACTAATAATTAGAATTCCTAGATTACTTTTATTTATCTCTTCTTTAAACTACTTAAGTTAAATATCTATTTTAAAGAAGAAGGTAAATATAAGGATATATCTAAAGAATAGAAAACATAAGCCTTATTAATTATAAGGTAAAACCTTCTAAAAGAACCCTTATCTTTAGTATTTAACTTAAAGAATCCTAAGGATACTTTAAATATACTAAAGTCTTTCTATAAGAGAACTAGCCTTGTTCTAAGATAATAGTTATACTTAGAATTTTATACTATTAAACTAAAGAACTATAATACCTTAAATAAGTTTATTAGCTTTTTTAAGGGTTATATCTCTAAGCTTAATAATATAGAGGCTAAAATAGAAGATATAGACTAAAAAATAGTCTTTATAGCTACTTTAAGTAGTTATTTTCTTGTTTAGGTAAAAAAATAGAGAAGTACTTTAAGAACTAAAGAGCCTCCTTCTCTAGAAGCCCTTATTACTAATATATTAGACAGAAATAGGTAAAAGAATAATACACTTATATCTAATAACTATAATAGAAGCCCTTTTTCTTCTAATAAAGGTAATTCTATTAAAGAATATAAGTATTCTTTTAATAAAGATAAGAAACCTTATAAATAAGGAAATAAGGGGTTTAAAAGACCTAAAGAAAAAGTTAATAACCTATAATTAAACCTATAGCCTATTAAAGGTAAAGAAAAGGTAACTTTTACTATAATCTACTAGACTAACTAGTCTCTAGAAGAGGATAACTAAGAAAGTTAATATTATACTTATAAGGCCTATTTTAACTATTTAAGTTAATAAAATAACTAGTTATATAATATAGGTTTAATAGTCTATATATTAAATAATAAGGACTATTTTATAGACCTATTAACTAAGGAAAATATTCCTATAGTTAATATAGGTATAGGACCTATTAAACCTAAAGGAATAAGAACTATAATGCTTCCTATATACTTTAAAGGGGAAAGTAACTATATAAGGTTAAATAATACCTTATATATACTAGAATTTCCTATATCTATATTTTTAGGCCTTTTACACTATAAAGAAGGGAGATTTTTTATTAACTAGAATCTCTATAATAGTAATAAAGAGCCTTTTACTAATATTAATATAGTAAAGAGAGGCTTTTATCTAAATATTACTAGACCTCCTAAAAATAATCTTCTGTATAATATAGAAGAAAAAAGCCTTTCTATATCTTTAGAAAATACTATAGATAATATATCTTCTAAAATAGAAGATAATACCTCTTTAAAAACAAAAGAAGAAGTATATACTACTATAATAAAAGAATAGTATTAAAAATTAGCCTATTTTTCTTATCCTTACTTAGTTAAAATAGCTAAGTTAACTAAGGGAATTCCTTTAGATAAACTAAAAGAAGAAGACTTAAACTACCTTAACTATATTTCTTCTAAGTTAACTAAGTAATAGCCTAAGATTAATTATAATAAGATAACTATTAAAACTAAGCAGGATATTAATACACAAGGCAGTAGGATAACTAGTATATATATAACTAATCTAAATAACCCTGCCTAAAGGTCTTGTTGCTAGTGCACCCTAAGCGCCTATAAACACAAAGGTAACTTACTAACCCTTATCTAAGAAGATAACAACGTTAATTAATAGACCTTAGTCTAATTAGGGCTATAGTTTATTAATTAAATATCTATCTCTAGTTAGTAGTTAAACTTAGTTAGTAATACTATTATTACTAAGTAGTATAAAACTATATATAAAAGGTCTTATTATTTAGTTATATAGTTATAAGGTAGGCAAAGTACTTAATTAGGCTAAAAAGGCCTAATTAAGTATATAAGATTAAAAGAATATCTAGGATCTATTATATTACTATAATAATAAAGTTATAGTTAAAGATAAAGGTTAACTTATAGGTATTAAATTCTATATTCTCTTTATCTTCTTAGTCTTAATTAGTATTTAATATCCTAATTAGGATAATTAAAGCTCTACTAGCTAGAAAAACACTTATAAAAACTACTTAAAGAAAAACCTAAAATTCTGCCTTATTCTAATTATCTCTTATTCTTTTTATCCTATATTATATACTTAGTAAAAATAAAAGAATATAAAACCCTAAGAGGTAAAATATAATCCTTAAGCTCTCTATATTTCTCCTCCTTATTTTTTTTCCCTAATTAGGCTAACTTTACTTACTTATAGTAGTATAAGCTATAACCTAATATACTAGGCTAGTTCTATTCCTCCTTTTGTTTTACCTTTTATTATACTTTATTAAAGGCCTAGTCTTAGACTAGTCCTTGTTTATATTAAGTGTAGTCTTCTTAACTAGGGGCTATAGTAAGAAGTAAGAATAAGGTCTAGGGTTTTATCTTTTTTACTACTAGTTTATAAGGGCTAAGGAATATACTAATATAGTTATCTCTAGTATAGTAAAAAATACCTTTTAACTTTTATTTCTTTAGAGAGGCCCTCTAGTGTTCTATATTTACTAAGGTAACTACTAAAGTATATCTTTATTCTTTTACCTTTTAGTATATAGTTTATACTATATTAGTTAAGGTCTTAAAGATCTTAAGGTCCTTAGGTACTTATAGTTAAGGCTACTTTATTTATTTCTCCTTAGGGCTACTTAGGGGTCTTTTTAGTGCCTAATTAGACAAAGGTAGTATACTTTTAGACCTCTTAATCTTAAGGTTAATAACCTAGGTATACTTTATTAATCTTAACTAGACTTATTTTTAATTTTACTAGCTAACTATTACTAAAGCTTACTTAATATCTTTAATCTTAACTATAGTTCTTTAACTTTTTTACTAAGAGTATAACCTTTTAAATATACTAATTAGGTCTATATAGTCTTTATTATAATATTTAAGTAATTAAGAGCTAGCTAGAGGAGGTAGAAACTTTAGTAGTAAAAGTGTTATTTACTAAGGCTTTAGTAAAGATTCTTTTTACCCTAGGCACTAAGAAAAAGACTATCTAGATAATAGCTTTTTAAAAGTTACTATCTTAATTAGGTTAAAAGATATTAGCTTTTAGCTTTAGAGGTAGCTATATAAGTAAAAACTTAAGTTAAGTTTTTACTTATAGATAAAAAAAATATAGTTTAAGGTAAATATATTCTTTAAGTCTTTTATATTAACCTTTATCTTTATCTTACTAGTTTTCTATAGCCTAATTAGTATAGCCTACTAGTTTTTAATAAGGATATATATATTCTCTAGAGTTTAAGGGATAAGATATTCTAAGAGTAGTATTAGGCCTAATAGTAGTAGGATTATCCTTTGTTTAAGAGTAAGCTTAAATAGTTTCTAGGGTTTAACCTTAATAGTTTTTTTCTAATTAGAGCTAAGGCTTCTTTACTAGTATAGTCTTTAATTATAGGTGTCTTAAATAAGCCTAGGCTTTAGTTAAAGTTCTTTTTTACTATAGTTACTAAGAGGACTAAATTCTTAAAGAATTTATTATTACTATTATATATTTAAGTAGGCTATAATTATTCTTTATTATAAGTTTTAGCTTAACTAGGTTAAGGTAATAAAGATATTTATAATATTTTTTAAATATAGTATTTAGGAATTTAGCTATATATAGGCTATATATTTACTTATCTATTTACTAAAGACTAATTACTATACTAGCCTTTCTTTTAATTACCCTAATTAAGTTACTATATACCTTAGTACTCTTATAGAATTTATAAAAGTAGTCTATATTAAAAGTAAACTAAAGAGTAAAGTCTTTTTTCTTTAAAGGCTATTATACTAAAAAGAATATCTTATAATTTAGTTAATAAATAAAGTATAATAGTAATTAATATAGTAGGTTATAAAATAAACCTTATATACTTTATATAGCTTTTTAACCTAATTAAAGTAGACCTAAACGCCTAGACTATCTACTAACTATAAGGATAATTAGAAATATAGTAAAGAAGTTTATATCTCTAGCTATAAATACTACTATATTTTAATATTATCTAAGGCTATCTAAGACTACTTAACTAAGTGTCTAGTAGTATTATAGATACTTAATAAGTAAATTACTAATTTATACTTATTTATTTACCTTATAAGTTATCTAGGCTAAATCTAGGTCTTATCTCTTCTTATTATTCCTAAAGCTACTAAATTATTACTAGGGATTTATTAGGTGCCTTATATTCTATCTTTTTACTAGGCTTTAGGTATCTAGGTAGCTATCTTAGAGATATTAGTTAGTTAGTAATAGGGTTTATAATTCCTTTAAGGGGCTTTAGGTTAATAAGATAAGTATACTAAGACTTATTTAAGGCCTAGATTATATTTACTTAGACTTACTTAGGATTAAGAAGGACGTCTTGTTTATTCTATACTATATATACCTAATTAAGCGCTTAGTAATACTATATAACTTAGATATTATCTTAATAGCTAGGATTAGGTTAAACCTAGATAATATTAGTAGAAGTAAATTAAGATATAGTAAGCTAATATAATATAGTAAAATTAAAGAAAGAAAGTCTAATTAGGTTAATAAAAAAAAAGAAGTATAAATAGTTAAATATTAAAAGCTAAATTAGTAAATATATAGTTATATAGTTAATATTTAATATTAGGTATTAGTTAATAAGAAAAAAAAAAAGTAAATAAATAGGTTAAAAGTAGTATTATATATAATATAAATTAAGGCTAACTAAAAGGAGAAGTAAAAGAAGGAAAGTATATTATAAATAAAGCTAAAAAGAATAAATATATAAAGAAAAAGACTATAATTTACTAAAGGTAAAGTTTATAGTTACTATTATTAATCTTAAATAATACTTTCTCTTATTATTTTTTCTTCTTATTAAAGAGTAAGTTACTACTAGTATTCTTACTAAAAGAAAAAAGTAAGTATAAAACACCTCTTTTTTTCTATAAGGCTTTTAACTTTTTCTTCTTCTTATTATTACTACTAATTTTACTTTTAGTAGTTTTCTTCTATTATTTTTACTAGCTACCTTTAAGCTCTTAATAATTTAACTATTTCTTTTTTTCTTTAACCTAATTAGACTTTAATATACCTTTTTAATATTATTCTAAAGTTACTTATTAGCTATAGTTCTTTACTTTAGATCTTTTACTATAGTATACTAGGCTATTTCCCTAAACCTCCTTATAGTAAGTGTCCTAAATCTTGTCCTCTATTTTAGTTTATTTTATATTTACTAGTCTAATTAGGCTAGATTATAACTTCCCTTATATAAAAAACCTTAAGTTACCTATAGGTAATCTTTACTATAAAGTCTAGTTTACTAATTCTATTTAAGCTAGCTAAAGTTATTTATTATTACTTAAAACTTCTAGAATACTATTACCTATAGTAATATTCTTTAGCTTATTAAAGATTAGTTTAATAATAGCTTATTTAAGTATAAAGTCTTTATTTATATTAGTTATAAGGTATATTTAGTTACTTAGCTTAGAAGCTACTAAACTACCTTAAGCTAGAGGTACTTTAGTAGTCTATAGTCTTAGTAGCTAAAATATAGTTCTCTATAAATACTATAAAAATAACTAGGTATTAATAAGAGCTAGGTCTAATCTAGTCTTAATCTTTATTCTTTTCTAAGAATATATTTCTCTTTCTAGTGTATTTTAGGATGCTTATTCTAACTATTTTATTATAAGACTTAGACTAGCTACTACTACTAGACTAAGGAATTCTATAAAGAGTTTAGTTATATCCTAATTAGGTCTACTAAGAAGTGTTAAGACAGTAGAAATAGTATTAAATTAAGTATTCTAAAGAATATCTCCTTTATTAACTTTACCTAGTTTTTTATATTAACCTAATAAGTATAGTTAAATCTTAGTAAAAGAAGTTCTTTATAAGCTTAAGAATATCCTTTATGTACTTAAAGGCACTATTTAGGCTATTAATAATATTCTATAAAGTATAAGGCAAAGATAATAATAAAGAATAAAAGACTAATAAAGGGGTAATATTTAGTGCTTTATTAGTATATTAGGCCTAATTAGACTAAGAAGGCATTATTAAGGCTATATAGTATAGTGCTAAAAGATTTAGGCTATTAATTATAGTCTTTAGATAGTCCTTTATATTATCTAAAGAAGCTTATATTTTACTAATAATATAGACGTCTTCTTAGTGTAGTAGATCTAATTAGGTAATAGATATATTACTAAGGCTATATAGTATAGTGTTAAAGGTTTAGGCTATTAATTATAGTCTTTAGATAGTCCTTTATATTATCTAAAGAAGCTTATATTTTACTAATAATAGTAATATCTCCTTAGTATAGTAGCTTTAATTAGGCTTAAAGAAAAATATTTAGCTATTCTAGGTATTAGTAAATAATAGTAAAGAGATAACTATTATATTAGTAATTATAGTTTCTAGATATAAAAGATAAGTATTATAAAAGTAATAATAAGTAATATAAATACTATAGATAAGTATATAAAGTAATAAATAAGTATACTAAAATAATAATAAGTATACTAAAATAATAAATAAGTATACTAAAATAATAAATAAGTATACTAAAATAATAGATAAGTTACTAAAGTAATAATATATTTATTTAGGTGTTTTAGCTTAATTAGGCTTTTTTTTCTTATATTTTTATCCTAAGATAATTTAACTTCCTAGGTTAAAGAATAAAGTAAAAGGTAAGTTTAATTAGCTTCTTAAAAAAAAAGCTTTAATAAAATCTAAAATTAGTAGTATAAATATAAAGTATTTAATAAAGAAAAAAAGATATAGCTAGTATATTAATTAGGCTATATTAAAGATAAATAAATACTTATTATCTTTATCTAGGTCCTTAGTTAAAATCTTAATAATAATACTTATAGTTACTTTTTACTTAGTAAGCTTTAGTAAAGTACTTTATTTTACTTTTCTAATTCTAACTAGGCTAGCTTTATATATATAAAGG
>NW_026850845.1:0-20260 GCF_030913465.1 Colletotrichum navitas
TAGAATTACTTATATATAGCCTTAATTAGGCTTTTATTAAATATAGTATATAGATCTTAATACTTTATATAGATAATAATATTATTAATCTTAATAAATAAGGCTTAAGCTAATTATAGGTTAAAGTTTATAATTAAGGCTTTTATAGTAACCTTCTTAATTTACTCTTCTTTATCTAGAAAGTAATTTATATCTTAGCTTCTATATTCCTTTAGAAGATACTTTTTAGCTTAATCCTAAGGTAAATATTTAATTATATTCTTAACTAAAGTCTAATAATCTTTACTTATTATATAGGCTATAAGCTTACCTTTAAATTAATCTAGTACTTATACTATATTATACTAATCCTTAAACTTTTCTAAGAACTTTATAATATTATCTTCTATAAAAATAGTAGCCTTTTTTTAACTAAGATATAGTATCTTATAGAAGTTTAGGTTATCTATTAGATTAGTAGTAGTAGTAGTTATTAGGGTTTAGATCTAAGGAGTACTAGCTTAGATCTAGGTAATAATAGCTCTTAGGAAGGTATTAATTAAGGCTATATTCTCTTAATAATAAAAAACTAGCTTTTTTCTTTTATTAGCTACTAGTTCTAGCTAATCTAAGGGTCTACTATCTTTATTATTATTAAAGAACTTAATCTTTTTTAGCTCCCTATATATTAGAACCTTTAATCTTATAGCTAAGGTGTTGTCTATAGTATTTTAAGGTTACTAAGGGGTAAAACCCTAGGAAAAAATAAAGAATTTATTACCTATAGTAATAATTAGTTATTAAGAATAATATAAAGCTTTAAGTTCTTTAAGTGTATATATAACCTTTTAGAGGCAAAAGGGGTAAATAAAGATAAAGATAAGAGATAAGAGATAAGATATAGAAGTATTATATTATTATAGATATAGAAGAGCTTATAGATCTAACTATCTAACTAGACCTAGGGATATAAAGGGATTACTTATACTTATCTCTTAGGTATTCTAAGGATTTCTTTAGTATTCTAGGTTATTAAGTAGGTTAATAGGTAGGTTATTAGAATATAGGGTATTATTTTATATACAGTAGGGTATTATTTTATTTATTTACCTTATATAACCTAGAACTATATTCTTAATTCCTTAGAGAAAGAGGAGGTCTTACTTAAAAGACCTATTCTTTATATATAAATATTATTATTATATAGTATATATAGCTGTTTTCTAAGTAGTTATTCTTATATCTAGTGTATATAGTATTTATAGTATTATTAATACTATAATATATATTCTACTTCTTTATTATATTATTATCTTATTTTTTTATATATATAGTCTTTAAACCTTAATATCTAATATAATCTTGTCTTGTTCTAGTATAATTAAATAAAGTCTAGTAATTATTAAAGAGGCTTTACTAAATACTTAAACTAAGATTACTATACTAGTTAAAGTAAATTATAAGGTTATAGTAAGCCTAAGTTATACTAATTACTATAATTTTAGTAGTAAAGGTTTATTACTCTCTTAAGGTCTATTTACTAAAGTCTAAAGTAATAATTATATTATCTTAATTATAAGTGTCTTTAATCTAAGAAATCTATAAGTCTTAATTAAGCTATAGTTACTAAATTATATAGTACTAATTAGTAGTAAGTATCTTAATTATATAGTCTAAAGTGTCTTTTAAGAGCTTTTAGGGGCTATCTCCTTAGCGCTTATTTTACTTAACTATACTATTACTAATTTAATTATATTATAAAGTTTATATCTTTAGTTTTATTATCTTTTTTATCTTTAATTAGCTACTATCTAGTTAATTAGTTTATTTTTTATTACTAGTTAGTTACTTATTTATATTAATTATTATTATTTTTTTATAGTTTCTTTTATATCTTCTTTAATTAACTAGATTTTTAAAAGAGAAGACTATTAAAAAAGTATAAGGTAAAAGGGAGACCTAAGTAGTATAGTAATTTAAAGAAAAACACTAATAACCTCTAAGGCAATATAAGATACTCCTTTAATTAGTTTCAGGCTTACTTTAATTAGAATATTAAGTCTCTTAGATCTAAGACAAGTAATATCTTAATTATAGGAGGAGAGTGTCTAATTAGAGGAAGTCTTATTATAATTAAAAGAGTAAAACTCTTAATTATCTGTTAGCACAACAGGTAGGCTTAGGTCTCTTAGAGAGAATAATAGCCTAAGAGTATATAAGAGAGTATATCTCTTATATAAAGATATATCCTATAGAAGCAAGAATATAGGATAACAGGGGTAGATATAGAGATATAAGGATATAGATATAAAGAGAGTATAATAGTTAGTCTTATTATTTTATTACTAACTGTTCTGTTTTACTTACTTGCTTAGAGAGAGAATAAGATAGACTAGAAACAGGAAGAAATCTAGCCCTTATATAGACATATCTAGCTTACTAGAATATTCTATACTTGCATAAGCTGCTTATAAATCAACCTAAGATTACGTAACTTAATAACCTTAGTTAAATAACCCTAACTTAAAGTAGTAACCTTGTTAAAGAGATAGTGTTAAGAGAAGGTTTCTTAGACATTCTAGTACCTTCTCCTATCTTCTAGTAATTACGTAATTAGACATGCTTACGTAATTAATATATATATTAATCTACTAAGTTAGTAGATTATAAATATATATATCTTATATATATATAACCTCTATAATAGAGGAAATATAAGATAAAGAAGTATTAAGAGTATAAAAGATACTCTTAGTTCTTATACTTCTAGTATTATCTTATATTATTATACTTAATTAGCTTACTAATTAAAAGGTTTATAGTCTAATCTAGGCAAAAGGTAAGTCTTAAAAGGAAGAGGAAAAGTTTATTATTGTTCTATTTATATAATTAGTCTCCCTTATATAGGCTCTTTACTTAATTAGACTAACTACTCTTCCCTGTTAACCTGTCTTCTAACTTCTAATTAGCTTAAATTAATCTCTAAATTACTTTACCCTATTCTATTATTATATATAAATATTATATATAATTCTTATAAGTTTTACTTTATAAAATAATTCTATAAAGTAACTTTATAAAGTATATAATCTAAAGTATAATATAAACTATATATAGTTAGTTATATTATATATTTTATACTACTATAAACTAATTATACTTAACTTTTTTATAACTTTTGAGGTATAACCTTATAAAATTATATACTTTATAACTATACTATATAGTTATATATATAGTTTTATTATTTATACTATACTACTATAAACTACTTTTACTTAATCTTATTATAACTTATAACTTATAACCTTATAAAGTTATATAGCTTATACCTATACTATCTAGTTATAAGCTATATAAAGTATATTATAATATATTAATATTTAAAATATTATATTATAAAATATTTAAAGTAAATAAAGAATATATGTCTTAATATATAAAAGTTCTATACTTTACTAAAATATAATTATTATTCTAGTATTACTATATATATTAACTTTAACTTTATATTATACATATTATTTTTTAAAAAAAGATAAAAAACTTAAAATCTTATAATTATTATAAAACTTATATAATTCCTAAAGTAGTAATTAGTAAGGCTAATAAGTTACTTACTTAAATAAAAAAGGCTTATAAAATCCTAGTGTTTTTATACTTTTTTTTACTATATACTTCTACCTTACTATTATTTTTAAACTTTCTTTTTACTTATGTACTTTTACTTTACTATATACATAAGGTAGTAATATATAAAGACCTATATTAGAACTAGAAAAAATTAGGTTTTTTAACTAAACTAAGGGTAAATATTTATCTTCCTTTATTTTTAAGAATTCTAAGAAAAAAAGAAGAAGAAGAAGAAGAAAAAAAAGAATATCTATATATACTACTTGAATTCTCCTTTTATTTTAGATAGTCCTTAGAATAATAAACTATATCTTTTTCTATATATTAGATATAATAGATTTATTTACTTCTTTAGCTAGTTTACTAGTAATAGACTTTACTACTTAATAAGTTATTATTTAAATAATAGCTTAGCACTTTCCTTAAGGTCTTTCTTAAGCCTTATCTTAGTTAAATCTCTCCTAAGGAGAGACTACTAGATTTTACTTCTTAAGAGCTTTCTAATAATACTACTCTTGCCCCTATTAACCTTTTTCCTAAATTTATAGAGTATCTAGAAGATGTTTTATCTTCTTTTACCCCCTAAGAAGATACTTTAACCCCTTCTACCTAGCTTCTAGCTCTAGAAGAAAGCTTTTAGCCTTCTTTTATACCTTAGTTAGTAAGTAATAATTATTATAGTATTTATATATATATATATATTAATTAGTTATTATAGGGGGTATTAAAGAAGTATACTTATTCTTTTTATAAGACTTCTTATAAGTGTAAGAGGTCTTATATATCCTATATATATTACTTTAAGTAAAAAGAAAGATAATATTCTAGAAAGTAAGCCTAGTATATAGTTAGTATATAGATATATATACTCTATATATTTTTTAAAATATTCTACTTATATATTTAAACTAATTATTTTATTTAATAGTTATAAGTAAGTAGCATAAGTATAGAAAAGTACCTTAGAAAAGGTCTTATAGTTATAGTAAGTAGTTATATAATACTTAAAAAGATATTAAGAATACTATACTATATAAGTAAAACGTTAATTAAGTAAAAGTAAATATTTTAAAAGAAGTACTTTAGAAAAGGTCTTATAGTTATATTAAGTAGTTATATAATACTTAAAAAGATATTAAGAATACTATACTATATTATATATAAGTAAAAGGTTAGTTAAGTAAAAGTAAATAATTTAAAAAGAAGTACTTTAGAAAAAAGTCTAAAGGTTATATAGAGTATATAATATTAATACTTAAGAAGCTCTTATATAACTAATTTATAATATTAATAATCTAATAAGTAACTCATAATTTTAAATTATAAGTATCTTTAAAGAGCTATAAACTTTATATTTATATACTATACTAATAATATATATATTTATAAGTTTATTTATATAGTTTATAGTTATAATTATAACTTATAGTTTATAGTTATACTTTATAAGTATACTTTATAGTTATACTTTATAGTTCTACTTAATAGTTATAGTTTATAATTATACTTTATACTTATAGACTATAAGTAATAGTTTATAAGTTATAGTTTTTACTTATAGTTTATAGTTATACTTTATACTTATACTTTATAATTATAGTTTATAGTTATACTTTAGAGTTATACTTTAGAGTTATACTTTATAGTTATACTTTATAGTTATACTTTATAGTTATATTTATAGTTATATTTATAGTTTTAGCTTATAGTTATATCTTATAGTTATACTTTATTAGTTATATACTTTATTATAAGGTAAATAATTATAGTAAAATAACTATATATACTATCTTTTTCTCTCTTTCTAATTCTGTATTTTATCTTTACTATTAACCTTATTTTCCTTAACTTATAACACTATATACTATATTATCTATAATATACTATATAAATATAACCTTAAGAAAGACTACTTACTATATTATATTATAACTATTACTTTAAAATAATTATTAAAACTTATAAAACTATATTTTATATTTTATTATTAAATATATTTTAAAACAAAATAGTAGTATTTAATAATTCTTATTTTTTTATAGGAGCTCTTCTAATATAATAGATAGTAAGACTTCTTCTTAAGTTATAGTAAACTCTTTAACTAATAAAATAAAGGAAAAGAAAAATTAATACATAGATATACTAGAGAATAGTCTTACTTATACTATTAAGCCTACTAATTCTTATATTATAGTAAATAAGCTATTGACTTATAATTTATATACTATTAACTTTAGTAGACCTAGGGAAATTATATATAAATATAATATACTTAACTATAACTTTAGCTTTAAAACTAAGGCTATAAGATTTTAAGCTAGTTAAGGCTAAGTATATTATAAATAAAAACATCCTAATATAATTATTAAAGAAGAAGAAGAAGGAGATCCTTTGGAAATATTTAGTAAGTTATATATATATATCTATATATATTATTGTATTTATTAGTTACTATTCTTTTAAAGATATTAACTAACTCTTTAACTCTCTATAGTTAAAAACTAGATTAATAGTAGAAATAATAGAATAAGTTAAGTAAATATTAATAACTTTATAGGTAATACTTCTATAAATAGTAATTTTAAAAGACCTTAGCTTTTAAATACTATTTTTAAACTAGAGACAGTAGTTACTAACTATATTAAGTTTTTAATTAATAATAACTTACCTTTTTATATTATTACTTCTAATAACTTTAAGAATTTATTAGAATATCTTAATCTATAAGTTAATTATTAAAAATAATATACTATAGCTTATAATAGTATTTAACTAACTATATTTATTTTATTCTAGTAATATTCCTATGTTATATTATAGTAAAGTAATATATAGTATTAATACTTTATTTAATACTACTAAAGATACTATATTATTTTACTTAAGTAATTACTTTAATAACTAGAGTTATATATCTTTATAACTAGATATATAGACCTTTAAAGACTCTAAAAGCTACCTAGGCGTTTTAAGTATCTTTATTAATAGTAACTTTATATTAGACTATAAAATCCTAGATATTTAACTTTTTATTATATAATTACTAATATATTATATTAAAAGTATAGATACTATTAATATTAATAGGCTTTAAGGCTCTAGATTATATATATACTAGTGTATATCTTAGTAAAGTATTTAAGTCTAATATTATAGAAGGTTATAATATTCCTTTTAGTAAAGTTATAAGGTAAGTATTAGATTAATAAATTATATATAAATAATAAACTAGTAACTAACTTCTTATAGCTTTACTAAAGATAATAGCTATAATAATAATATCTTTTTATTTAATATTTTTAATAATTATAAGTTATCTTATAATAATAATATATTTAATATTAGGTGTACTATATATATATTTAATATTATTACTAAAGATATTATTAATACCTTTATTAATACTTTTACTAAAGATACTATTATTAAAGGGTTTAAGAATATTACTATTATTAATAATTATAATAGAAAGATTAAAGAATTAAATACTATAGAAAAAGAAAAAGTCTTAAAGGTAAAGACTAGTAAGTCTATTACTTTTTTAATAATAACTTATTAATAATAATAATGATTTAATAAATACTAATTATTATTTCTATAATATTAGGTATTATAAGCACTATTAAAAGAATAGCTATATTACTTAAAAATAATACTAGCTTATATAAAGAATTCTTATAAGCTATTAAGTAGAATAAAGAGCTTAAATATCTTACTATACCTTATAACTATAATAGAACTAAAATACTTCTTTATAAGTTTATAAAATAACTTATAAATTATATTAATATTATTATATATATAAGCTAATATCTTAATAGGTAATAATACTAGATAGAATTCTATATATATTATAATTAGTACTACTTTAAAATTAAAGCTAGCCTTTATTACCCTAGGGTCTAGTACTAAAAACCTTATATTTAAAGCTATAATTCTAAGAAACTAGTTATAATATATATATATAGTAAGTAGCCTATTATAGTAAGTAGCCTATTATAGTAAGTAGCCTACTTCCTTTTACTCTCTACCTCTTTAATCTTTATACTAATATTCCTCTATATATAAATATATAATCCTCTTTAATTAAAAGCTATATTATCTTTACTATCTAAGCTAATAAAAAAGACCTAAAAATATCTATATAAAAGGTAGCTACTATCTTTAAGGTCTCTAAAAGTTTACTTTATTACTAATGCACTAGACATGTTATATAAGACAAGATATATCTAAAATTAATAGAGATAACAGAAGTAAAAGAGAACATAATTCTTAAGAGGGTTATAAACTTAATTAATTAAGGGTTTTCTCTATAACAAGAAGATATATAAGATATAGCTAACTAACTCTTAAATAAATATAATATAATATATATTAGACCTTAATAAGTAAAGCACTTTATATAATAATAACTATAATTAAAAATATAACTTTAATATTAGATTAACTATTAGAGGGCCTTAGCTAAAGATCTTATAATTATATAAGGCTAGTTTATACTTATATAAAATATAATTATAAAGTATAGAATATAGGATTATAATATTTATAATTTTAATAAGACTAGGTTTTTAATAAGAATAGTATTATATATATAAAGGTTACTATAACTTTTAACTAATATAGAACGCCTTATATAAAGTAGCTGAGTAATTATAAATAGGTTTTTATTATTTAAGGTGTATATATAGATAGCTAGGTAATACCTTTATATATTATTATAAAAGGTAAATATTACCTCTTCTCCTAGTACTAAAATAGCTAATTCTTAGCTAATTAGTATATTTACTTAAGTAAAAATAAATAAATAATAAATAAAATTAGCCTAGATTAGTTAAATTCTTTTAACTAGTATATAAAGTCTTATATAAAAGGTACTTATTACCTTTTAATCCTAGATAGCTATAATAGCTATAAATTAACTAAATTTAATAACTACTATAAAGAAAAAAGAATTATTACTTTATATATACTTTTTTACTTATTATATAAGCTTTAGCCTCTTAATATTAGCTATTTTAGTCTCTTAAAGCACTTATATAGTATAAAGATAAAGAAAGTAATATAGATATAAATTATATATATTACTAAAGATAACTTCTTTTTTACTTTTAAAGTAGTATTCTTTATTTTAATAAGTAAAATTAATATATAATTAGGTTTTTAGTAAGCTAGTCTTATACCTTTTAATCCTAAAGTTATTATTTCTTATCTAGATTTTAAGCTAAAGATACTAACACTAGTAAACTTATATCTAACTAGCTTAAGCTTATAAGACCTAAAGATACTAATAATAGTAATTAAAGGTATATAAAGCTTTACCTTATTAAAAAAAAGATTAAGGAGTATTAAGGAAGTTTACTAATACTAATATATAAGGTAATTAACTTATAGTTAAAAGGTATTAGTAAGTTAGTATATTAACTTACTATTATTAAGGTAGAGAACTATAAACTTTATATAAAGATAAAGATACTTAGTAAACACTAGAGGGCTAAAAAAACCTAACTATATCTTATAGGGTTACTTAATATAACTAAAGTAGAGGCACTATAAAAAGAAAAGAAAAGTATTAAAGCTAGAGGTAAAAAAATATCCTAAAGGTAAGGTTATATAGAGGGTAATAAACTATATATATAATAATATAGTAATTATAAAAAGACTAAATATAATATATAAACCTATAAGGTAGTATAGGATAGTAATAAAGAAGATAGTAATAAGTAGTTTTAATTAATTTTATATATTATAGCTTAATTAACTTATAGAAAAAGTAGAAAAGTAGAAAGAAGTAGGCTACTTACTATAATAGGCTACTTACTATATATATATATTAACTATAGTATATTAAAGATTTACAAAAAGCTTTTTATGCCTTTACTATATAAATATAGTATTAAACCTATACTACTATAGATAAGCTATTATTTTAGGTTACTAATATTAATTTAACTTTAGAAAACAAGTTAAATTACTATAAAGAATAGTAAAAGCCTATAGTAAAAGACTTAGTAAGTTATTAATCATTTATATTAATAAAATAAACTACTATAAATATTATTAAGTATACAATTAAAGATAATTATTAAATATAAATTTAATTTTATTAAACTTACTAATATATTTTATAGAGTAATAAACTATAAGACCTTTATACTAAGTACTTTATAAATACTATAGAAAAAAGAAAAAGTAAGCTTAATACTTACTTTTCTTTATCTATTATATATACTAATTATCCTAAATTTAAGCCTTATATTTTAGGTTCTATTTTAGAACCTAAGTAGAATATATAATAGTTTTTTAATAATACTTATTTAAAGGCTTATTTACCCTCTTAGCTAAAGGTAAAAGTAAAAGAAGATCTTAAAGAAGAACATAATAAGTAAGTAACTTAACTATAATAACTATATTAAAATACTTATAGTTACTATATTAATCTTAAAGATACTTATAGTTATAATATACTAATTTATTATTTATATATTTTAGGCTAAAGTAAAAGATTAGTAATAATCTAGAATAAAATAATAAAGAAGAGTTATATATTCCTAGTTTAAATAAAACTATTAAAATTAAAGATAATAACTATAACTCTAATTCTTCTTTTAATCTTCCTACTAGTAGTACTAGTAAAAAGTAAATAGATTTACTATAGATTTATCTAAGCCTAGAGAAAGACCTATAGATAAAGATAAATTAAAAATACCTATTCCTAGGCCTAAGCCTAAGGAATTTAAGGATTATTACCCTATATAAAGTAAATAATAAGTAGCTAAAATAAGAGAAAATAAATTAGAAAAGTATTATTCTTTATCCCCTATAGAAAACAAAGTAAGGAAGACTTTTAATATACTTAACTAGTTTTAAAACCTATAAAAGACTTATTTATAAATTATAACTATAATACTTTTTAAATAATTTAATAGAATATTATATAATATATACTAACTATTATTTAGGTAAATTCTTTAGAGTAGTAAAAGAATAATATAAAGAGATCTTCTATTTTATCTATATTAGTAAGAAAATACTTAGCTATACCTCTTACTTCTACTGTAGTAAAAAGTAGTTTTAACTAGTCTAGTAATATTATTACTAAAAGAAGAACTAATTTAATAAATAATACTAGAAAAAAATTAATACTTTGAAAAGACTAGTAATAATCTAGTAATTTAGAGGGCTTAGATAGCTCTTTCTATATACCTAAGATATATAGTAGTTTATTTAATATAGGCTTTAAATACTTATCTAAAGAAGAAGGGAGTATTATAGAAAAAGAAGTAAAAGACAAAGAAATAGAAGATTTTAAAGAAGTAGAAGAAATAGAAGAGGATTCTAGTTATTAAAAGCTATTTATTATATAGTTAGTTATTATATAGTTAGTTATTTTATAGTAAGTTATTTTATTTTATTATTATATAATTAGTTACTATATAGTTAGGTATTTATTATAACTTTAGTATAGTTATATATATTAGTATACTTTATGTATTATACTATAGATTAACTAATATATTACTTAAGTTTTTTTATTTATATAGTACTTAATAAACTCTACTAAATCTTAGTTTTTAAGTATACTATATTTTAAATAAAATCTATAAATAACACTATACTATATAAAATAAGAAACTAATATTATTAATAGTTAATATACTAAGTTTTAATTATTTATATTCTTTATCTTATATAGTTATATTTTATATAAAATATAATATAAATATTATATGATATAAATATAAATATATATATTGTCTTTCTAATATAATATAATATATAAACCTAATATAAATATAATATAATATAATATAAATATATATATTATATTTATATTATATTATATTATGTTTATATTAGGTTTTTATATTATATTATACTTTATAATCCTTTTTAAACTCTCTAAGTAAAGATATAACTATAGAGAAGTCTTTATAAAAATAAAATAGCTAGTAGTAGTTATCTATATATTTATATATAGGACTTACCTAAGCTACCTAAATTATATACTAACTTATATAACTATCTATTTACTAGTAAATTCTATAAGGCTAAAGAGAATTACTTTTAAAGTTATAAAGTAATAAGCAGCTAGTATAAAGTTAGTATTAAAGAAGCTAGTAATAATTAAACACTTAATTACTAATAGGTATATACTTATAAGCTAAATAAATATAGATATTATATAAAGTTTAAGGTTAAGCTAGTTATTTATAGTAATTAGTAGCTAAAGAATATAATCTATAATATATATATAGTAATACTTATAAGGTTATTATTTTAATTACTTATAGTAATATTAGCTAAGTTAGATTAAGAGCTTATTAAATTTAATATAGTTAATATATTTATATATACTAATATAGATAAAATAGTATTTATAAGGCTTCCCTTAGGGTATTTAAACTATAGTAAAGAGAGAATTATAAAGTTAAAAAAGGCCTTTTATAGTCTATACTAATTACTACTATTATAGTAAAAACACCTTAAGAAAAGACTTTATAAGCTTAGATCTACCTTAGTTACTAGTAAACTATATTACTAGTAAAAAAGTATAATTATGTTCTTTTTTATACTAATAATTTTATCTTTATATATCTAAAGTTAATTAAAAGTAATATAGATAAAGTAATAAATAGTATAAAAAAGAGATACTAATTAAAGACTAATAATAAGATATAATAGTTCCTTAAGATAAAGATATTATATAACTACTTATAGTAAAAAATATAGTTATTATAGGTAATATATATTAATAAAACTATAAAGTTAATTAATAATAATAAAGCTTAACTACTACTAGATAATACTTTAATAAGTAATAAAGAGTTATTACCTTTAAAGAAGACTATTATAAACTATAAGCTTACTAAATACTAGTAAAAGATTAGATTAATCCTATATATAGTAGTAATAACTAGACCTAATATTATATTTATAGCTAGCTACTTAGTATAATTTAATTAAAACCTATTAGTTACTTATTAAAGAGTAGTAAATTAGGCACTATAATATCTTTACTATATAAAAGAACTTTACCTTAAATATAGATCTAATAAGGTAATAATAGTTACTTTTAATACTAGCTTAAGTAATAACTTAATTAACTATAAAAGCTTATAAGTATATACTATTAAACTAATTTATAGCCTTATAAGCTAGTAAGTAAATTAGTAATAAATAGTAATAATATTTATAATAAAGGTAAAGTTATTAGCTTTTTTATAGGCTATAAAGAAAGTAATATTTATAAGCTAATTAATTACTAAGTTAACTATAGTAAATACTATAATAATAATTAACTTATAGATTATTATTTAATATAGTAACTAATAGATAATTAGCCTAGTTAAAAAGAAAATTATTTAACTATAGATAAGGCTATACTATATAAATATTTACTATCACTAGTTACACTAAGAAATAGTAAATAAAAAAATTAAAGTAGTCTATACCTTATTAAGTAAGATAATAGTAGATAGATTAATAAAAATACTACTAAAGTAAAAATAGGCTATATTTATTAAGTAATTAGACCTTATAGACTAACTTAATTAAATATTATAAAATATTAAAGAAGAGCTTAGTAGTAAGGAATTACTACTTATAAGTAAAAAGGTAATTAATAAGTAGTTAATAATAATAATAAAGTTAAATAGTAAAAGTTAAAGTAATTATAACTATAGTAAAGAAGTATTTACTGACTAGTGTAGCCTTAACTAGAATAGTTAAATATTTATAGTTATATTAGGTAAAAGAGTAAGGTTATAAAGATACTATATATTTAAACTATATATATATTACTAACTATTTATTATAGGCTAAAGCTATAGTAAGTGTAGTAGGGCTTTACTTACTATAACACATAAGGCTAGTAAAGTAGGCGTATTTAGTTAACACTTGCTTAGTACCCCTATTTAACTTTATATATATAAGATATATACTACTATAAATAACCTTTCTTCCTTAGCCTAGATTAATTATATTAAGTTACTATAACTATTATAATGTTAACTATTGTAAATAAATATTAGAGTTATTAGGTTAACCTTAATAACTTATTACTAGTAAATCCTTAGATATTTAGCTATAGATTCTTTAAGGATTTATAGGTAATAAGTTAGTTATTTAACTAACTAACCTATAATAATTATCCTTTTTTTTATATATAATAGAGAACTATAGTTACCTTTATTATTTATTAATTACTACTAATATATATAGTTAACTATATTAACTTATCCCTTAGTATTACTAACACTAATTAGTAGTTAACTTTACTATTAACTATATAGGTTAACTTTACTATCTAAACTATAGATTAGTAAGGACTATAAGAAGAGGTAATTATTACTAGTTTATTATTTATATACCTAGAGTAAATAAGTACTAAAAAACACCTCTATAAATACCTTTACTATAATAGTTTATACTAATTACCTATTATAATAAGTTAATTAATAGATCTATAACTAGTCTCTTTAACTAGTAGAAACCTTATTAATTTATGTCTATTATATAAGCTTTATTACCTTTAGAGAAGTATTTTTAACTATAAAAAACCCTTTACTTTATATAACTATAGCTAACTAGTAATTATTTACTATATTCTATTTATTATAAGCTTTTTAGCTTACTAACTTCTTTTTCCTATATATATACTTCTTTTACTAACTAATAGTGTTAATAAGTTATAAATATAATAGCCTATTATTTTCTTTTTCTTTTACTAACTAATAGTGTTAATAAGTAGTTAATATAATAGCCTATTATTTTTCTATAAGTTATTTACCTATAAGAGTATATTTTTTTCTAACTGTTTATACTACTAGCAGTAATCCCTCTAATAAATATATACGCCTTTTAGTCTACTAAAAGAAACACTTATATTTAAGAGGTTATTAGGCTAATAAAGGGCAACAGTAAATAATACTACACCTATAAGTAAAAGACCTAAGCTAAGATAAGTAAGTATAATAAGCTTATAAGTAAATAAGGGTTATAAGCTACTGCCCTATTACTTATAAGGTAATAAAAAGAGGTTTATAGTAAATATAATATACTACTTAATATAAGGTAGTAAATAGTAGTAATTAATAATATATTTACTATATTTACTAACCTTATATAGTATATCCTCCTATAGTAATAAAGAAAAGACTATATTAAAAAGTTATTAATTAACCTTATAAGTAAGTAATAAGCTTTTATACTTAACACTATTACTATATTTTATATTAGTAGTTATAAGTACTATAACTATATTAGTAGTAAATTACTTTACTATACCTATAAGAATTTTAGTAAATAATCTATAAATAACTTTAAGGTAATTAACTAAAAGATCCTAATAAGCCTATATAACTTTCTTATTAATTATAGTATATAGGTTAACTATAGTAAACACTTATTAATTACCTAACGTATATTTAATACTCTTTAATAAGAGAAAAGCGCCTACTAGACTAATAAAATAATTACTATTATTAAAAGATTATTATATAACTTTAAACTATACCTTAAAGACCTTAACTTTATTAAGAATTTTTAAGGTTATAATATAATCCTATATAGTAAAAAACTAGCTAAAGTATACCTATTACTAGTAATTACTTATTAGACCTCCTATAATAACCTAACCTTTACCTTACTACTACCTTTATTAACGCTAAAACCCTAAGTAATAGCTAAAATCTATAGCCTATATATAATAACTACTATACTACTATAAGAGCTCTTGTTAACTATAGTAATATTAATAGTAATATTAGGGCTAATACTAAAGTAAATAAGTAACCTTATAAAGATATACTCTAATAACTAGGCTATAAAATACACTAGTAGCTAGTATAAGACTATTAACTTAAAATTACTATTATTTTATAACCTTTATATCTAGGTAAGTATAATATAAAACTACTATAGAGTAGTAATTTAAGTAATACTTTAAGGTAAACTATAAAAGTATTATACTTTTACTTTTTACTAATAAGTAGGTAATTTTAATACTGTAATAGTAAAGCTTAAAAATAATTTAAAGGTAATAAAGTACACTTAGCCTATATTACTAAGCTTTACTATATATTATTTAACTTAATTACTTATAAAAACTATAGTAAAAATAAGCTTAAGATCTTTAAGTTACTTATTAAAAAGGTTAGTAAGCTAGTTAAAATAAGTACCTATAATAGCCTACCTAAGAATAAAAATTATTATAAGTACCTTATTACCTATTACTATAGTATACCTAAGTATACTATAGCTCTCCTTAACTTACTAGCTATATTTTATAGCCTTTATATATAACTATATAATAAAGTAGTAAATACTTTACTTTACTATAAGCTACCTATATAAGACTCTATAAATAAATTTACTATAAAGGATAAGTAATTTTAGGTTAACTATAAGTATAATAGTAGCTATAATAATTACACTAATCTATAGTAAATATAAGGTTCTTTATAAAGTAACTACTATAGTAAAAACTAGTATAGTAATAAATTAACTAAGAAGTACTTTATTTATAGTAAGCCTAGTTATTAGTTAACTAAATATACTAAAGAAGAACAGTAATCTTTATTTAACTAGTATAAAAGTACTTACTTTATATAAGCTTTACTAGCTACCTTTAACTACTTTTTTCTTAATTATAAAAGTTATAATATAAGTTATCTTTAAGAAGTAAGTAATAGTAATAAATAACCTATTAGTAATAATAATAACTATATAAATATAGTATTCTTTATATTTACTACCTTCTTTATATAACTATTAATTAATAGCTTAACTATATTCTCTAAGTTATATAACTAGGTAACTATTTATATACTTACTTATAAAAACCTACTAAAGGAGCTACTACTTAGTAAAACTATAAAAACTAATAAAATATTTATACTTAATAAGTACTACTTAGTAGTAACTTTTTAGAGTATTATATTTAATACTAGTGTAGCTAACAAATTAACTACTAACTATAAGTAATACTTTACTCTTTAGTACTACTTAGGTAAAAAGATACCTATAGATATTACTTAAGTAAGTAAAGTAAGTAAAGTAAGTATTTACTTTAGTAGTAATAATTACTTTAAATCCCTAGGGGTAATTAATATACTTATACTACTTAGTAACTTTATTTTTATATAATAACTACTTATACTCTATTTCTCTTTTACTTAAAGAATATAGACTATTATAGTATAAAATTTAATAACTTTCTTAACTAGCTAATCTAAGGTAATAATATTATACTTATTATTTACTAATTTAGCTACTTATAAATACTTCTATAACTACTAGAGAAGAGTATTACTAGGTAATACCTAATAGATAGTAAATTATACTAAATCTACTAGTAATTTAGCTATTTATTTATTTAGTAACTTTATAAGTTACTTAAATATACTAAAAAAAACACCTTTCTCTTGTTAATTAAAGCTATTAATAAGTACTATTACTACTACTAATTATACTCTAAAGCCCTTAGTTACTTTAAGTTTATACTATATAATAATAATAAGTTTAACTATAAGATCTTTATTAATATAATATATCTTAATAGTAATAAACTAGTACTTTATATAGTTAATATAGTAATAGTGTTTAATATAGTAAGATTTTTATAATCTATTACTATAGAGTATATATAGGAAGCACTATAAATATACTAGATTAATATATATCTTAGCCTACTTAATTAAATAAGAATAGACACTAGTCTAAATTTTTACTTTAGTAAGTTTAAATATACTACCTATAGGTTATTTATTAAAGTAAAAGAAGTACTTATTAAAGCCTATTATAGTATTAGTAAAGTTAAGTACTATTATATACCTATTTACTATACCTATAAATTATTTATAAAGAAACTAGCACTAAACCTAAAGTTACCTTTTAACTTACTATTAAAATAATTAATAATACTACTAGCCTAGATAGCCTTGTCTTAACTCTCCTTGTTTTTAGTGTATACCCTTAAATAACTAATAAGTTACTACTTACTATAACTACTGTATAGTATATTAAAGCTATTAAGAAAGTAATAAATATAGTGTACTAGATCTATATAAAACAATAGCTATATAAAGTACTAACTATATATAATAGCCTAGATTTAACTAATACTATTACTTTACCTCTTTAATCCTTTATTTATATATAGTATAAAAAATATAGCTAATAAGGCCTATTTTACTTTATTACTAATAATAGTACTACTTATACTATTAACTTACCCTATAGCCTATATAACTTTAAGATTACTATAGTAAAACCCTACTATATAAAGAAAAGTTAACTAGACCTCTTTATACTAAATAAACCTACTAACTACTTTATATAAGTAAAAATAATCCTATATATACTATATAAGTATAAGAAGACCTTATAGAGATACTTAACACTAAAAGAGAAGTATATAATACTATTATTATTAATAATAAACTACTATAATAATACTATAGTTACCTATAAAAGAACCTAATACCTATATTCTTTATAGAAATATAACCTACTATAACTATAATATTCTTAACTATAAAGAAAAAGATAGACTATATACTTACTATTAAACTATATAAGAAAAACATTATTACTACGCCTAGTAAACCCTTTAAAGAATTTAATAAGGTAAAAGTAAAAGCCTTTATTAACTATAGTATATTTTATATTATTACCTATAATAAGAAATCCTATAGTAACACCTATATATTTAAATTATATATAGTCTATAAAATAAAAAGTAAAAATAAATAGCCTTATAAAAAATTATAGCTTATTATCTAAGGTTATATAAATAATAGTAAAAAAATAATTCTTATATAGTTATCTACTATTTAGTAAATAGCCTAGTAATTAATACTTACTTTTACCTCTTTACTACTTTAATATAGATTTCTTCTCTAGTTATATAATATTACCTAAGCGTATACCTAATTAGTAATACTACTAAATTATATTATTCTTATTTACTTACCTATATAAATTTACTATCTTTACCTAGTAAATATAATAATAATAGTAACTAAGCTATTATATAGTATTATAGAGGTAGAAACCTCCTAGTAGGTAACTTATAACTACTACTATATAGAAAATCTCTAAATAGATTTATTAACCTTTAACCTTTACTTATTAATATTATTATTTAATAATAGTAAATTTAGATTAATTAGTATATAAATAAATAATATAATTAGCCTTATAGATAGTAAATTTTTTACTTATAAAGAGAAGAAGCTTAAGAAGGCTACTTTTATAATAAAACCTAAGTAATTACTTATAGCTAATAACTTTATTACTTTTAATAGTAGTATATTATTTATTACTTCTAATAGTAAGCTTACTCTTTATTAAAAAGGCTAAAGTAAAAAGCTTTAACTTATTAATAGAAAATTACCTACTGCTTAGTAAAATTATATCTAGTAATATATTTATAGTGTATATATTACTTTTATTTATTAACCTAAAGCCTACTTTAACTATTTAGTTACTACTTAACACTAATTACCTATAGTAAAGAAAATTAAAGCTTTAAACTACTAAATTAAATAGTAAATTAATAACCTTAACTATAGCCTATAATTCTTACTAATTAACCTTATAACTACTAAGGTCTTTATATTTATTAATAGCTTATTTATAAATAACTATACCTTTACCTCTTAACTTAGCTTTATTATAGTCCTTACTTATAAATAAATTATTAAGTAACTTATTACTAATAGTAAAAGCTTTAAATTAACTAATAATATTATCTACTTTAGCTAAATAAAGTATAAGAGAGTTATATATAGTATACTTACCTCTAAGGTCTATAAACTAGTTACTAGTGCTAATATTACCTATATAATTAGTACTACCTTTTAATAATTACTAACTACTTTAAGCTACTATAAATACCTATAATACTTTATACTAACTTATACTTACTTTATAAGTGTCTTATAAAGCTTAGCACTATAAAAAAAGTAACTTATAATAGATATTATAGCCCTTTACTAGTTATATAAATACTATAAGATTTTTAAGATATAGTAGATTTATAGTAGTAGTAACCTAGTAAATAAATTTATAAAGTTATTACTAAATAATATATTAAAAAGCTAGTTAGTAATAGGTAGTTAAAATATAATAAATAAATAGGTTTCTTATATATAATAGGCTATATAGGTAAAAAGTATTAAATACTTTTTAGCTTTTTTTTTTATTATTTTTTAGCTATTTTTTAGATATAAATAATAGGGATTTTAGCACTATAGAAAGTTACTAGTGTTATAATATTAACTATTATAGATAAATATTAGAGTTATTAGGTTAACCCTAATAACTTATTACTAGTAAATCCTTAGATATTTAGCTATAGATTCTCTAAGGATTTATAGGTAATAAGTTAGTTATTTAACTAACTAACCTATAATAATATCTTCTTTTCTTTATATATAATAGAGAACTATAGTTACCCTATTATTTATTAATTACTACTAATATGTATAGTTAACTATATTAACTATCCCTTAGTGTTACTAATAATAAAATATATATACTATCCCTTATTATTATATCTAAAAAGTAGCTAAAAACATAATAAAACAAGAACTAAAATATTTAATATTAACTTATATAGTTACTATATAATAAAAAACCT
>NW_026850846.1:0-20131 GCF_030913465.1 Colletotrichum navitas
ACCTCAGCAGTCCACACCTGCACTTAGGTTCAAGAAAGAATAACTAGTCACCTATGGCTCCAATTAACCCAAGTGTAGGTTGATTTAAGCACCACGCCACATGTAGCTAAGCTGCCTCCCACCAGCCTGTGCGTCTCCTAGTCACCTGTCCAAGTTTCAGTTCTAGGTAACTCCTTATCTTATATGAAGATACTCCCTGTTTCTACTACCTAGTACTGTCTGACACAGCTTAATAGAAACAAACCTTCCCAGCCTACCTGCTCCCTTGACACAGATCCAGCCTAGATAACAGCCATATCGTCATACCCCGCCTGCTTCTGACGCCAATGAAACGCGACCTCGATGAGAACCAGATAGAGTAAGGGAAGAAAGAAACAAGTGATTAAAAAAGGTACGAACTCAAGGCAGTCCCTGGTAGGGTATCACAGCAAGATGAGATAATAATGATAGTTTAGTTTCCCATTGTTTCTGCCAGCTGCTACCGCAACAGGCTCCCTCTAAAAACCAAACAGACACAGCAAGAGTATATATACAAGGCTCTTCTTTAATACGCATGCAGGTTGCAACCATAAGACTCGGCTAGGTATACATGGCGAAATCCCTGTTCTCATGCTCACGCAGCGTAGTTCATCCCGCACGACTACTGAACCTTGTCAAGCGTCTACAATCCTGTTGGCTGTTGGCCGGACGTCTGCCATGGCCTTAAGGGTGGCGGCGGCTTTCGGGGAGATCTCGGCGCGGAAAAGACCAATGAGGTCTGCTTTCTTGGCGGCCGCGCCGTACTTGACGTCGTTCATGAGGAGGATGTTGCGGAGCTTGGCGACGGTGAGCTTCTTCGGATCGAAGTCGGAGGCCAGAGGGCTGACATAGTCGGTGAAGGACGGGATGTATGGGAGTTTCTCCTCGGTTTTGTGACGGGGACCGGCTGAGGCTTCCTGTATCAATCTCCATGAGTCACCTTGTGGCAAAGGCAAATCTATAAACAAGACCGGAGACACTCACAGCGGGCGACCTGGGTGTGTTATCTTTCAGGGAGATTGAAGAAAGGCCTTGAATAGATTTGGATTGATCGTCCGTTGATGCTATAGTTTGTTGTTACGGCACAGTGTCCGACTTGACTAATTTCTTTGCCTTCTGGGGAGAAGCGGCTGGACGGATGCCTAACCTTAGTAACGTCTTGCGAAGTTGCCTCGTTGTCTTCTTGTTGAGAGACAAATGTCTTCCGTCGGTAATCGTAGGCATCTTGGGCGAAAATGAAATGACTTGGATACGTGTTGTTGTCGAGAGGTTGGATGCATGGACGGTGTTTTTAATGGAAGAATTAAGGGAAGAAGCAACCGTGGAACTCCTGGCGCTGAAGCTGCTTCTATCATCGGTGCTTTAATATTGGAAACTGAAGGCATGCTTTCTTGCTTCCTTCCTGATAGATGACGCTTCTTGCTTCCTGAAGGCTTCGTTTGTATTGAGAAGCAACAGTCGCCTGACTCCTGCTGGACATGCGCTTCACGAAGCAATCTCCGAGTTCTCGTGGTTCGTGACACGCAAGCAGCAACGCGATCTCTCTTGGCACGCTCATGCCCAAGACCTCCTTCAGCACCTTCCAGGGGTAATTGTACCAGTAGTACTTCACTATCTCATACACGATGTCTATTGAATTGGCGTACTTTGAGAGGAATCGTTCCGCCTTGGCGATATCGTTTGTGGCCACGTGGTCTACCTTCGTCTTCAAGATGTTAACCTCGAGGTCATGGCGGGGTTCTTGCACTTGGTCAACCTCATGTGATCATTCATGGAGACGGGGGATCTGATGGCGTTGCTTATGGACTCGTTGGGCGTCTTGCCTATTGATAATATCGTGACCATTTCGGACAACCACTGGGAGAACAACGGCATGGTGTAGCCTTTCTTTGATTAGTCCGCCACCAAAACCGGACACGCGTCCATGAATATGACGACGTTTTCCGAGGAGATGGAGGAGCGTCCGAGCATGTTACCGAACTCGTTGGTGCACTGGTCCGGGTTCGGCATCGAGTTCTTGCCCACTTGCTCCCTCGTAGACACAGACTTGTCGTCTTTCATGGAACAACGAGGAAGAGTAGGTTAGCGCAGACACAAAGTCGGCAGGATCCCGTTCCTGGAGGGGTCGATGCCGATGCCGATGACTTTGATAGGGCATGTTCTTGATATGGCGATATAGGCCCTCGAGATCTTTGCGTATAGATTCGGAACAGCGACGGGTTTCAAAGATATTGATCAAATTCAACGTCATCTCCGCGCGATACAACTTGCCGATGTTGCTCTTGGTGCTGCACTTGGACCCTCCTCCTCTCCACCATGCTCTTGACCCTGGAAACGACCGTCATGGCCATGCCGCTGTCAATCAATCTAGTAGTCCCCGACTGCTGCAAACGGAGGTTTTGTCGGACTTCATCGAGTGCACCAAGCAGCCGTGGACAAGGACATGAAGATCTTGCAGGAGAGTTCTTAGAACACGCTCAAGTCGTACGATTCCCCTTCCTTCGCCTCTTTGTCGCTGTTCATGACGCTGAAGATGCTGTGGACGGAGTTGCTCTGCATCGATATGTTGCCCAGGACCTCGGCGGTCATCATCATGTCGTCTGTCACCTCGAAGGCCATGGCGGCGGTTTGTGGCGGGCTCTTGTAGTCGACGGCCTTTACATTGAACGCATTGCGCAGCTTGTCGCTAAACTCGTGCTGATTGCTGTTCCTCACGATCTCGTTGCAGTCGAGATCACGCATTAGGACGTGTTGAGCAATAGTACCCAAGCTTTGTGAAGACGTTCCCGTCGAGCCACTTGTACTTGCTCTTCAATGTCTCCACCAATGGCCCTAAGTACATATCTTTGGGACCATACGCTCCTTTGTGTTGCCCAAGCCGCCGTAGGTCAACCTGGGGAGCCTGTTCAAAATCGCGGGCGGGACATCCTTGACGATGATGGCGGCCGAGGTCTACTGATCCAAGACTCAGTTAATATTCTTGGACTTCATGACGATATTGGAGTGCAACCAACCTTGCTATTCTAATCTTGTGGTTGCCCTAGGAGTTATCTATAACTATCTGATACTTGTTGATGGGGATTGCGTCCAAGAAGGCGTCCTTTGTGATTTCCTCCCTCCCTACCTCTTGGGGATCGAGCGCCTAGTGACCATCACCACGATCGTATCTAGCTTATGAGAAAAAGCGTACGCAATCTTGTCGATATTCTTCGTCCACTTCAGCTCATGAGTGCTGGATTCAATTTTGAAGCCAGCGATGCAGTTCTCTCTCTTCTCGCACGGGACGGATCTTCGGGCTATTGGACAATGGTCTGAGCGGACTTGTGCAGGGTGGTGTTCTCGTGCATGGTTACTTGTTTCTTAACCTTCGTCATTCCCTGTGTAGCTCTGTTCTCATTTGGGTGTTGTTGATCATCGCGTTCACCACAGCGGCTGAGGAGTTCTTACCGCTGTTGGCGCTGGTCAACGGCGACTGGACCGACATGCCGGATGTCGTGATCGTGTTCCCCTTGAGTGTGTACGCCTTCTTAAGTATAATTTACAAATAGATCACGTCTTTCTTCCTATTTCTCATGTTCCTCGAGACATATAGTTCGTTCTCGGTTCAGTGGGTTGGCTGGCTGGCACATGCTGTCCAACTTGTAAACGGCGGTGGCCATATTAACGAATTTAATCGCTGTGAGATCGTCGTGCATGGGGACAGCCGGATTTCCCGATATTGACTTGTCCATGGGGTATATGGCGAGCCTCCTGCTGATGCTGTTGCTGATCGACGCCTTGTCACTAAAGGGCAGGTAGTTGGTGACCAGGATGGTAGTTTGAAACAGGAATCCGGTTGTCCCGTTCTTGAGCGTCACTGGGGCTCTAGAGGTCTACCTCTTGACAATGTCGTACAAAAAGCCAGCCATCCTTTCATTGCGGCGTTCTAATAAAGCCATATGACCTTGGACCCAAAAAGTCCTCCGACGACGACGACATCGACGTACCCGGCAACAACGCGGTCAACAAGTCTGCCTTCTTTCTCTTGTCCTTGTGGTCGTATTCGCTGTAGGTAGAACACAATCACCAAGCCGCCCCGATCTAAGGGTC
Organism: Colletotrichum navitas; assembly: GCF_030913465.1. NCBI lineage: Eukaryota > Fungi > Ascomycota > Sordariomycetes > Glomerellales > Glomerellaceae > Colletotrichum > Colletotrichum navitas. The sequence continues at coordinate 4,108 of NW_026850846.1, forward strand.
CACAAGGGCTACCACGTCTCTCAGGAAGTCGTGCTTCTTGTCTGATCCTAACAACAAGAGGATGTTATTGAAGATCCTGTTGAAGTTAGCGTTGAGGCTGAGGCTGACGGGGCATAAAGCAGGGACTGGCAACATGATTGGGTTAGCGACGAAGGTCTCCTTGCTCTTTATCGCCAAGTTGGAGCATGGCAACGTAAATAATGAAGGGCGAGGCTAGATCGAATCATGGGAGTGCCTACAGAAGGGAATACGTATGTCCGATAGCCTCTGGGATGTGCTGTTGCTGTACTTGTTTTCTAGTTGAGTATGCGCTTGCAAAAGGGGAAAACAGAAAGTAGGTGAGACGAAAGTAGAACTGGGGACAAGGAATGCCGGAGAGAAGCGCAGTGTATTTGTCTGTATCTTAGCTGCCTCTCAACAGCCCCTCGTGAGGCCCGGTTTTGCCAACCTTTATGTTTTTCTTGTAAGAACATGATGGTACTAGACAGAACATCTGGATACTTGCGTGATGAATCTGGTTAATGGCGGCTTGACTACATCTGGAGCGGGTTGAGAGGTCCGAAGGGTTTGAGTAGAAACGATAACCTGGAGACCCATCTGTGTCAGCGAGGTGGTAACAATTTCCAATCGCGTTTTACCAGCCGTTTTATCGTCAGCCCGGAGATGGACCATAACGAGGGGAAAGCTCCGGAAAGCAAGTTTCACGGGGCGGTGTTTTTTTTTTTTTTTGCGTCATATTGCCTCCGAGCTCGTCGTTGTTGATGTTGTCGTAGTCGAGATGCTGGGCCCTATGCCTGTCGTTGTGCTGTTGAAGCCGTTTCTTATCTTCTGTGTCCGCCGTACAGGAAAGGAGATGACGGTGTACAGACAACGGACAGAGCAGCCGCACGCAGGCACGAATTGCAGGATGGCTGGACTTGAAGGCGGCGCGGGGCAGTATGGAGATGGCGTTGAAGTGTGAGAGGATCGGGCGAGGGCTGTGAGGGTCGCGGTGGAGGTGACATGCTGCCTTGGACTTGTACGCCGAAGGAAACCTATTCTTTGAGCGTTTGTGTCTGATTGACGAAGCGGAACAGCGTCCAGTGCTGTGGTGAGTGGAAAGGCATTAGTAGTGTCTCTTTTTTGCGGAGGGGGATCAGCCGCTCGAGCATGGGCTTGTTCCGTGTGCGAGACCCGAGGACGAGTCTGTCGACGGTGCCGATGGAAGGCAAGGCAAGGCGGCTTATGAAGAGGTTCACAATCTGATCGTCGAGCCAGTCTTTGTCAAGCCTTTGCCAACTCTCTGCGAGAGCCTCAAGCGTAACACGCAGCGGTGGGGTGCAGGCAGGGCGTATCAGCAGGGGCCAGGCGGTGGCAGAATCTTGGCGGCGTCTTTTGGGAGTTGGTGTAGCATCTCTCTCGCCTGAATACAGCCGCTTGTTGTGCAAGTGTGTGGTAAGTTGGTGCGGGGCCATATTCTCTGTGGCTGCACCCGCGTCAACCGTGTCTTTTCCTTTGGGTGGAGTGGATGGGTTGACGCTTTCAAGAAACGTGTCGAAAATTGTCAGAGCAAGGCCGCTGGTGCTCGCGCCGTTGAAATCGCCAATAGATGTATCAAAGAGGCGACTGGGCGGCGGGCCTGAGACAATGGTTGAATCTTGTACAGGGCAGTTTCGGTACGGCCCGGCTGTGCCGGGAGGCATGGGCGCGGCGTTCTGATGTCTGAAGTATTGGTGCTGCGAGTCTGCTTCTCATGGGTCTTCGGGCAAGCTGGTTTGATGTGTAATAGAAGATGGATGTCCGGTCAATAACGGATCGACGGGTATAGATTCTGCGACGTCTGTTTCTTCAGTGGCTTCAGATCTTCCAGGGCCGGGTAGTGGTGAATCGGGTTCGGCTGAAGGCAAAGATTGAGAATTTCGCGCCCTATTGCGTGTTTGACGATTCGATACAGCGGTCGGTTGCACTATAGGTTTCGCGTTAGAGTGGTCGGCGGGATTAGTATGAGGAATTGAATGAATGAGGAGGTTGGGGACGCACTGCTCAGAATGACATGCTTAAGTAGCTTGGCTTGGCTTATGTTTTCTTTAGGCCGTTTCTCGGTCTCAAATGCGGAAAAGACCTCAAGAAAGGTTGTCGCAGGCCATTTGATTTTGAAAGCCCCGAGGTACTCGAGAGAGTTCCGAAGCCTAATGGCCTCGCTGCCAGAAAGGTCGACCAAGATAGCAGGTGTGGTGCCGAAGATGCGGGCAACACCGTTCAATCAATACACAATATTGTCTTTAATTTCGTTCTTCCTGTTGACAATCTCTCTTTGCCTCGGGACACAATACGTGTCAATTGTTTGGTTGCTGAGTGCTTCATAGACCCAGACCTTGAAGCTCCTGGTAAGAGGCAGCGGCGACGAGGCGGCGTAAGTCTGTTCAAGTCCGGCCCACAGCTCCTCTTGTCGCTGTTTGGTAACAGCTAGATCCGAGAATTTATGTACGCAGGCACTGACTGAGGGGCGTCATTGCTGTCGCAGGAGATGGATGGATGGAGAGAAGAAGAGGAAGAGGAGGGAAAGTGAACAAAGGAGAAAAAAAGAAGACGAGTTCCTTGACGTGTTGACAGGTAGTACCAGATCAAAAGGCTGGGCCCACCAAGAAAACAACCCAATCAGCAGCTGATACTGCCACAGTCGAATTCAACCTATTGGCTTATCACAATCAACCAACGCGACGACGACCTTGACACACACTCTTAGGGACGACCCTACCTAGGGCAAGAAGTTGACAGTCGCCGCGCAGGGGAGGTTCCGCCAGGTTTAGGAGCGTGAGTCAAAAGCGGTTCCGACCATTCGTCAGTAAGCCCGACGACGAAGGGGAAGGTGTGCGCGGGCAAGCAGGTAAGGTTTGGTTTGGACCTCTTGTACCCTGTCGATTTGGCTCTGCTGACGAAATTCCTCTGTCAACGCAGCATCGCGTCGATTTCCAATGTCACTACCAGGGCAGTCAGCCGTCCCGGACTTGCTTGGTATTGATCATGGAGTCAGGGGTCAAAGATATTACGAAATCGGGCGGTTTGTCTGCAGTTCGTTAACTCTGTCTTCCACTGTGCCGGCTAGATATGACTTTTGGGTGGGAAATGACACGGGAAAATGGCTTGATTCTCTACATGTTAGATGGCCCGGTCCCGGAGAAATCTCGAACGAGGATCCGTGATGGCATGAAGGCATCGCAACAAGATGGGGCCCGTTGGTTATGCGTATTCTAGGCTTCTGGTCTAATCGTCTTCCAAATTGGGGGCGTTTGGGGGAGGAATGGCCCTCGTTGGCAAAGAAGCACACATACGTGGGGAGAGGGTCAAGGGTCGTGGGCGACGGTTATTGTGCAGGAACAGAAGTTATACTCACATCTGTTGGGAGAATAGGGTTCAAAGAGATGGCCACGACGGGATGAGGATGTTGAGGCTCAAAGTGGGATGATGCGGGTGGCGGAATAGCAGAGAAGGGAAGATATGGAAACGGAGGTCTGGTTGATACGTCTTCCTGTTACGTAAGGCGGAAGGTAGGTATCTAGCTAGGTGGCTGCTCCAGTCTGCTTCTTCTCCAGTCCCCGTTTCTCGTTGGCGAGCCGGCCAACCTCGACGCACAGCTGCTCCATCTCGGTAGGCTTCTTCTGGGTCCCTCATCCCCTGAGTCAAATCTCGATCCGCTTCTCGAGGTGGGGCGGTCGAGCGAGGGTGAGAGACTGCGAGAGATGGATGAATCGAGACTTGATTGCGAGCCGGTGGAATAATCGGCCTTGGCGTTACGTTGTGCGGCGATTGTGTTGGGTATGTGTCGGACGATGTCGACGACGAACAGGCGTCATGCTGGGTTGGTCTTTTGAAGGGCGTAGATGGTACCATCTATGTCGGCAGAGTCGTAAGGAGCAAAGGGACACGAATACTGGTGATGGTTGGTGGCTCAACTTGATTTGCGATTCAGTTCCCACACGGGTTACAGTAAAGCTGTGGTCGACCTAGATGAAGTCCAAAGAAGTCAATGATGATGTTCGGTTTGGTGCTTGTTGGGGGGACAGACAAACTACAGACATGCATGCATGCCATGTGCCATGCTCAATGCCATCGCGATGGATGCACTCCCCGCGGGGAATACATTGTGCCTTGGGCACTCAATGACGAAGATTGTTCAGCCGAGGACAGAGATGGAATGAAACAGAGGCCTGTAGTCGGCAAGAGATACTCCTATTGGTGAGCGCCGACATTGTAGTCTAGAAGTTTGGCGCAGACATCATTGCCATAGGAGTGGGTGAGACGGCCAGAGAGGCAATGGAAGGAGTAGGAGTCGGACTGGCGCGGCAGCTGCGATGGGAGTGACAGGACCGATGGGCCTTGATATTCGGGTTCGTGTTTGGCGGTTTGTAGTAAAGCCACAAGCGCTGCATACTTGCGGTTCATCGGGTCTGGGGTCTTGATGAAGTCGCTGCTCTGGGTGCTATTATCGATGGGGGACCGCTGTTGAAGCGCGTGCCTTCGCGGGCCTGCCCCTTGCCGATTCTTTCGCGACAATCGGCCTGGGGTCAGGCTTGCTGCGAGCGATGAGTCTAGAATGGAGATGATTGGGAGTCAGGCCACAGCCATGCTTGTGCATGACTAAAGAGGGATGTGAAGTAGGGTGGTGGCCTTGGTTGTTTTCGTGGTCATGGTGATGGCTATGGCTGTTGGAGAATGGAGCTATTATGACGCAGATGGATAGAAACTCTGGAGGAGAGGCTGTCAAGCATCAAATAGAGATAGAGGGGCTGTATATTGACGGGTCCTTTGTCGTTGAGGTTGAGGTTGAGGTCCGCGGAGTTGGGGTCTGTTTTGACGATGGATAGGGAAGGTAGTGAATCCGTCTGCAGGATGGTTGGGCTCTGTCTAGCTTCGCGGTTAGCTTAATTACCTGATGTACAGGGAAGACCTACCTATGTTGTATAAGAAGTCATTGAGTTTATTAGCCATACGCTTGCTGTTGACGAAAATTATCATGCGGCAAGCAGGCAGCAAATTGATGTGCTCCTTGAGAGCTGTCTTCTTATTGAAGGGAGATGCCTTGAAGACTCTCTGCATAATATTAGCATAGGTGCTGCTAATGCGGCTAATGTTGATGCGAACACTGGAGGAAGAGAGATGCTCCTTGGCAAGGTTGCGAAGAGGCTTAGGGAAGGTGGCTGAGAAAAGTATGTACTTGATATTGCCCTCCTGCTGCTCTATAAAGAAAGTAAGGATTAGCAGCCTATAGTACAGGTGGCAAAGGGAGGTAACGAGGACATTAGTACCTTGCTGAGCTGCTGGATTCGATTGCGGATCGGACCCCTGCTGTAGGCGACACAAGGACAAAGCACGGTGCGATAGCAGAACTCCGGGCTTCATTGAAGATCTGGATGGCGAGGTAGCACGTGAAGAAGTGGTGATCAGAGGTGACTAGAGCGGTGGTGTGGTGGACCGACCGCCAGCTCGAAACAGATAGTCGCGACCAAGATGGCCAACGGGATCCGGAAAAATAGCAGGGCGAGCTTAGCCTGGATGGGTGCGTTTGTCGCTGACCGGATAGACTGACGTCTCAGAGGAGGAAGCCGAGAAAGAGACTTACATGACTGCAATGGACTGCTTTCTTTGACTGACGGTGTTGACGGGGGCAAGGAGGTGAATGATTTGTACAAGAGGAGCATCTATCTATTGCCCGAGGTGCAGCGCAGGCGCGTAAATAGCGGGGTAAATCTCCTCGTTGGATGCATATATTCCTACTTCTTATTTGAATGGCAGGAGCCGTGTGGAGAGTACTCCGTACCTACAGTTGGATATCTACCTTGGCAGGTACCTATCTGTGCACACGAGTCATTCATTTATTTCCTCTTGATTACTTGATATGGATCCAAAGTTGCTGGACATTGGTTGCTTCACCTGTCGCTTACCCTGTAATTCCACAAAGGTCGACCTTGAGATCGGCCAAAGTTCCAAAGCCTATTTCAACCTCTCCTTTTGTCATAACTGGTGGCTGTCTAGACTAGGTACTACTTGTAGTCCGAGGTGCGATGCAAAGATGACGCTTGGCTTCTTTCGAACTCTTGTCAGGCACCTTGGGCGCAGCTTGTCACGCGTCATCATCCCGAGTGCGAGCGACTGCCGGGGTTGGGGCGAGAGGCGGCAGTAACGTCTCGCTTAGGTAGCGGCCCATCCCTACTGAAACGCACTACCCCCCCAATCCCCTGGAGCAGAGCAATGGCGGGACTGACGCGACATGACGCAACACGGCACGACGCAATCGCGTATTTGTGATTCCCAAGCCCTTGGCCACCACCCCTTTAGAGACTTTGCTTGAAGCTCAAGCATTTTGGAGCCGCGTGTGTTGGCAGAAATGTTTCTGCGCGTGACACAACGAGTCTCCTTGGGTCAAGACTAAAGTCTACTGCATACATAGTTTATGTTAGTAGTTGGCTCACTTTATGAGGCGGTAAAATCCGAGTCAGGATACCTATATTGTCATGAGTTAGAGCACACAGCAGGGCATAGAGGAATTCAGCTCTAAAAGGCTTATTTCAATAAAAGTAAAACTGCTGAAAGTGAAGTGCAACAAAGACGGTAACGAATGTGAAACGCCACGTGATATGGCACATGACAACGCAGTTGTGGAGTGCGGAAACATGAGGTTATCGTGACATATATCTACAGAGTCTGCTTCTCAGGATGTATACTGAAAAGAAGTTTGACCTGCAAAAGAGCTTGACCTACGAAAAAGAAATCAGCACTTGCAACTCCATTGAATATTCCTTGCGGCTGCACATTTTGGGTAATGCAGGCATACAGCCCTGCAACTCCTTTCGGCATATCCACCTGGCATCACGATCTACTTGACTGCGTTACTACGTAGTTACCACTATGGTGCCGTTAGCGCGAAGCTGTCAAGGAGGGGGATAGCAAGTCGCGGTCGCCAAACCCAAGACCAGCCAAGGAGCTTAAGCTAGAGCTGATTAATATTAACATTTAGTAGCAGCAGTTTCGTTGTTCTGTGAGTAAAAGACTAGCCGTAATGTAGTGACGTTAGGACGGAAGAGGGAACAGGAGATAAAGAGGGGACATTGATGCCTTGGTGGAATCTGAAGGCCTGATGGAGATGGTGTAGGTAGGTGTGCCACCTTGGACGATCTCTTCCAATTTGGGTTTTGGGCTTGCTCGATCGAGTGCAACGACCATACCAGTGTATCACTCAAAGATGCACATGTGACCTAAGGCCTGTCGATCCAAGCAATGGCACTTGGAAAGCCCTGCTCCCCGGCTGCTCCTTGGATCAGCAGGCAAGGCGGTCATGAGGTAAAGTGCGATATTGTGTGCTGTTGTAGGTCGAACTTTTGCTTACAGCCGCAAGGAAGAGTGGTGCAAGACCTTGCAGCAGGAATTATAGGGCTGCGAGACTGCAAGACCTAAAATATGTCTTGCAGCGAGGGCGTGGCTTATTGCGTGGTACATAAACTCTTATCTCCATAAACGATGAAATACAATATCTATCCCCTTATATCTAGAATATCCCTATTTTTAAACTATTATAATAATTATTATATATTAAAGCTAATACTTGTTTAATACCACCTAGCTAAGCGTAGATGAGTTGTAACAGTTGAGATATATCTCTTATGGCTAATATAAAAGCTGAATCTGATTGATGCTTGTGGCGTATTGTTCGTCTTTCCAGATATCTATATCTGGGAAGTGATGGCAAATGATGAAAGAATAGAAGTTGAAAGATGGGAGAAGGAGTTGTACACCTAAACGTTTGAAACTGAGAACTGGAAAGAGAAAGCAAGGCTTAGGGAAATTATAGCTACTTATATCCAGAGTAAGTTTTCTAGATTAGTCACGCGACGCTTACAAGAGCAATACCACAATTATCTACATCTCTGATACTGCGCCACTATATTTGACTGTCCAGCATCAAGGCTAGGATTAATCTATTGCCGTCAAATTTTGTTTCAAGCACTATTCACCACTGTTCGTTCTCAAAACCAATTTCAACAATAATTACTGCTCAGTCAAGCATTGTTTTCCTTCAGTTGAGATTCTCTACGTAGAATATAGCTATTAACATATAAAGAATCTAAATCCCTTTGTTATAATCTATTATATAAATTATATAGACAAAGGAATATACATTCAACTTAAGCCCTTCATGTGACAAAATGTGGAGCTCGTTTCTAACATAGTTGTCTGGTCGTAATTATAATGCTTAGCCACGGGGACTGGAAGTCAGCTATCCATGAAGGCATAGACTCTTCTTTCTATAGTCCTAGATGCTCTTGAAAACAAGCGTATATAGGTGCTAAGCCTGTTAGTAGTCCTGCAAGTACTAGTAGTCAGTCCTCTTTATTTGGAAATTTCTTCTATTTATTATACTATATTCCACCTGCCCCTTTCCGTCCCACCTATGTCCAGCCTGTTTCAACTCAATCTCTCTATGTTTTTACTTATCTTACCTTAAGTTGCCTACTTACCCTATATCTATGTATCCTACTAAACAAAGAGATTGACGGGCTAGACGACTTAGACAAAGCTAAAGAACAAGTTAACAGAGCTAGATTAATACTTACCAAAGAACCTTCTTCTCTAGATGCCTAATAACTTAGCTAGGCTTTTGACATGGAGTAATGCCAAGAACTCTGCGACAAGACATTAGACACGTCTACGTCAAGAACAGAAGCGGTCAACACTGAGACAAACCAGCGCTGAACTTTCTAACTTGGCGAAACTGTGTAGGAAAAGATAAAAAAGAATGGAACGAAATATAAATTCAAGGCATTATAAACAGCAAAGTAAAGTGGTCTCTTACGTTTGGTCCTGAATCCTGGGCCCTTAAGACGATTAGGCCGACCGGGCAAGAAAGGAACATATGGCTGACCTCAAATCGCATTAGGCAAGGTCTACTTATCCCATTCCGCCTAAACTCATTTTATTTCGGCCCATACTGTCCCTCACCCTCCATGTTCTCAGCATGCCTCTGCTCAAACGTCTCTTCATTCTCAACTTCTTACCTCTTTCCTTCTCTTTCAATTTCTCCTCGTCGTTGTCGTCGTAATCCTCCGCCTATTTCTCTTTTCACATATTAGTCACTCAACTTTTTCAATCCTTCAATTATTCTTAGCAATTACGCTCCGTGCTCCCATTGTCAGCAATACCATCTCAGAGAGCCCCTCTCTGTGTCTTAAAACCCGATGCTCGGCAGTGAAAATGGCTCCCTAGACCAACTTCAGGGGCTATAAGGATCTGGCTACCAAGCTTAATAGTGCTCAATTTAAGAGGCGCTGCCTCTAGGTTATACTTATAGGCACTACTCTAGGTCTTAAGGCATATAGTGTTTCCTATGTTAATTTTCTAACTTTTATAGCAGGATATAATAAATATTCTTGTTACTTAGTACTCCCTTAGCGTTATAGCTATATACAAAAGAATAGTCCTTAAACTACCTTTGCTTTTCCTATGCCTTCTTTTCTTATTGTATTTCCTCTTTCTATAGAAGATAAAGAATAATAACTATTACTATCTCTATTTATCTACTAGTAAAGAAGCTATTTTAATATTATAATAGGCTTTTATTTACTTTATAGACCTTGAGCTAGCTTTATTTTATATTCTCTCAGGTTTACCTTTGTATATTAGCCTTTTATAAAATATAGTACTTTTATTTCTCTTATATTTATACTACTACTATTAGTGTATGGTATACTATATAAGTCCTTTTGCCCTAGTTATATATAAGCTCCTAGGCTTTATCTAGGATATTAGATCTAATGTTATATAAACTACTTAAAGTAGTAAAAGTATTTTAACTTAGAATAAGTATATACACTTAATTCTTATCTAGGACTTTTCTTTATCCTTTTTTAGTATCTTCTAATCTCTATATAGTATATGATAAATATTTATATATATATATTAAGTACTACCTCTTGTATATATTTTCTTACTAACTATATAATTATAAATAATCCTTAAACTACTATAATATATATATATATATATATATATATATATATATATATATTAAGTTATATGTTTTAGTAAGTTATATATTTCTATATAGTAATTAGCTATAGGCCTTAATTAAAGAAAAAGATAAAGGTAGTTATATTATTAGAATTTAACTAAGCCTTCTAACTAGGTGTTCTAGCTAGGCTGTTCTTATATCTATATAATACCTAAGGTATTACTAAAGGCTTACTAACTAATTACCTAAATCAATCCTTAGCATCTTGCCTATTAACCTAGGGGACTAATATTCTTATAATTATCTTTCTCTTTTATAGCCTTAGTCCTTAAGGCTATTATAGTCCTTTTAGGTGTTATTAATTTATTAAGGTTTTATTAACCTCTTTTTTACTATATAGTTAGTAAATTATTTACTTAGTTAAGTATTATTAACCTTTATCTATAGTAGTAGGATTTATTTAGGTGTTATTAATTAACCTTTATTTATACTTTAGTAGTTATCTACTTATTAGTAAGATTAGGTGTTTTTAAACCCTTTTACTCTTAAAGTAGCTTTACTAAAAAGGTAGCTTCTTTAGTTAATTAAAGGTATTACTATTATTAAGTAGTATTACTAGTGTTATATAGTAGTAGCTTCTCTAGTTAATTAAAGGCCTTAGTATTATAGTATTATTAATTAATAGCTTTCTTAGTTTAATTAAAGGCTCTACTAGTCTATTAGTAGTCTATTACTAAGTCCCTAATAGCTAATATTTATAGTTATATAATAGATTTTTAGTTATTAGCTATATTAGCCTTATACTTATTATATTAATATAAGTATATATACTTACTTACTACCTTATATAGTAGACTACTTTAGTATACTTTTGTTTATAGTAGTAACTATATATTAAGAAAGGGCAAGACATCTAGGCTACTTAACAAAGGAAGAAAAGAATAGTAAAACATAGGAAAACTACCTATACTATAACAACATCTAATAATAATAATAGATATATTAATAGATAGGTCTAATAATTCTTAGACCTAATCTATAAATATCTTAAAATAAAAGTATAGATTAATAAAGTAATTATAAAAAAAGTAAATTCTACTAAGTAAATAAAAGTATAGTAATAACTAGTAGTATATTATAGTATAAAGTATTAAGGCTACTAATAGTAACTAAAAAGAAGAAGTATATATAAGTAATTATTCTTTTCTTAACCTCTTCTTAGGTCTATAAATCCCTTTTTTAATAAGTAGGTAGCCTTCTTATTAATTTATCCTTTAGATTAACTACTATATAATTCCTAGGACTATACTACTTAACCTTATTATAATTATCCCCTTAGACCTATTACCTTAACCTTAAGTAAAAGGTCTAACTAACTCTTAGACCTAATAACTAAAGAAAGAACCTAAAGAAAAAAAGAAAAAGGAGAAACAGTTTAGCGCTTATAGTAGTACTTAAGTTACTTCAGTAGCTTAAGGCCTTTCTTTACCTTTAACTCTATAATAATATTACTATATCTAAGTGTTAAAAGTATAAGAACTAAGAGTATCTTTTATACTCTTAATACTTCTCTATCTTATATTTTCTCTATTATAGAGGTTATATATATATAAGATATATATATATATAATTTACTAACTTACTAGATTAATATATATATTAAGTATATAAGTATATCTAATTACGTAATTACTAGAAGATAAGAGAAAGAACTAGAATATCTAATAAACCTCTTTTTAACCTTACCTCTTTAACAAGGTTATTACTTTAAGTTAAGGTTATTTAACTAAGGTTAATAAGTTATATAATTTAAGGTTAATTTCTAAGTAGCTTATATAAGTATAGAATATTCTAGTAAGCTAGACATATCTATATAAGGGCTAGATTTCTTCTTATTTATACTTTATCTTATTCTCTCTCTAAGTAAGTAAAATAAAATAGTTAGTAATAAAATAATAAGACTAATAATTATACTCTCTTTATATATATATTCTTATATCTTTATATCTACCTCTTTTATCTTATACTCTGACTTTTATAAGATATATCTTTATATAAAAGATATATCTTCTTATATACTCTTAGGTTATTATTTTCTCTAAGAGATCTAAGCCTACTTATTATATATTATAATACCTTTATAGTATTATATAGCCTTTTAGGTAGATCTAACTAGTACTAGAACATCTATTAATCTAGATCTATTACCTTAATCTACTTTCCTAATATATATATTAATATACTTTAATAAGTAGTCTAAAGTATAAATAGTTAAGCTATTTTCTTATAATATTCTATAATAGAATAAGTATATTATAATAGTTATAAGCCTAGCTTATATTATACCCCTAATTATATTATTACTAATATATATTATTATAAGGTAACTAGGACTATAGGCTATAATAGCTATACTAGTTCTAGCTAATAAGCTATAGAGACTACTAAGGCTAGGCATAGACTACTAGAGGTTATATAACTAGGAAAAGGTTTACAGAGGGATTTAAAGGTAAAGCTATAGAGGAAGGCCCTACTATAGTTTTCTTTTCCTCTCTATTTTAGAATCTTTATTCTAGGTAATATAGTTATAAGTAATTTAACCTTAGTTATTACTACTATAACACTATTCTAAGATCTCTCTTCTATTCTCTAGAGATAAAAGATAATATCTCCTTTATACTATTAAGCCTTAACTAATAGGTACCCTTAAACTTTATCTATAACACTATTATACACTAGCTAATAATATACCTACTAATTAACCTCTTTTTTCTTTATTAAAGATAGCCTAATCTATAAGCACTAGTAGTCTTACTACTTTTAGCACTAAGACCTTTACCTTTATAAAAGTCCTACTAGCTAACTACTATAGTATCTTTATAGAAGATAAAGAATAAGACCTTACTAAAGTCTTAGCTTTTAACCTTAACTACCCTCTTAAAGATATTAACACTAAAAACTTCTTTATATCTACTAACTAAGCTACTTATAGCTAATATATTAATAACCTAGTTAATAGTTATTATAATATTAACTATTATAGATAAATATTAGAGTTATTAGGTTAACCTTAATAACTTATTACTAGTAAATCCTTAAATATTTAGCTATAGATTCTCTAAGGATTTATAGGTAATAAGTTAGTTATTTAACTAATTAACCTATAATAATTATCCTTTTTTTCTTTATATATAATAAAGAACTATAGTTACCTCTATTATTTATTAATTACTACTAATATATATAGTTAACTATATTAACTTATTCTTTAGTGTTACTAACACTAATTAGTAGTTAACTTTACTATTAACTATATAAGTTAACTTTACTATATAAACTATAGATTAGCAAGGACTATAAGAAAAGGTAATTATTACTAGTTAATTATTTATATACCTAGAGTAGGCAAGTACTAAAAAACGCCTCTATAAATACCTTTACTATAATAGTTTATACTAATTACCTATTATAATAGGTTAATTAATAGATCTATAACTAGTCCCTTTAACTAGTAGAAACCTTGTTAATTTATATCTATTATATAAGCTTTATTACCTTTAGAGAAGTATTCTTAACTATAAAAAACCCTTTACTTTATATACCTATAGCTAACTAGTAATTATTTACTATATTTTATTTATTATAAGCTTTTTAGCTTACTAACTTCTTTTTTTATATATATACTCCTTTTACTAACTAATAGTATTAATAAGTTACTAATATAATAGCCTATTATTTCCCCTTTTTTTACTAACTAATAAGGTTAATAAGTAGCTAATATAATAGCCTATTATTTTTCTTTAAGTTATTTACCTATAAGAGTATATTTTTCTTTAACTATCTATACTATTAGTAGTAATCTCTCTAATAAATATATACGCCTTCTAGTCTACTAGAAGAAACGCCTATATTTAAGAGGTTATTAGGCTAATAAAGGGTAATAGTAAATAATACTACACCTATAAGTAAAAAACCTAAGCTAAGATAAGTAAGTATAATAAGCTTATAAGTAAGCAAAGGTTATAAGCTACTGCCTTATTACCTATAAGGTAACAAGAAAAGGTTTATAGTAAGTATAATATACTACCTAATATAAGGTAGTAAGTAGTAGTAATTAATAATATATTTACTATACTTATTAACCTTATATAGTATATTCTCCTATAGTAATAAGGAAAAGACTATATTAAGAAGTTATTAATTAATCTTATAAGGGAGTAATAAGCTCTTATACTTAAAACTATTACTATATTTTATATTAGTAGTTATAAGTATTATAACTATATTAGTAGTAAATTACTTTACTATACTTATAAGGATTTTAGTAAATAGTCTATAAATAACTTTAAGGTAATTAACTAGAAGGTCCTTATAAGCCTATATAACTTTTTTATTAATTATAGTATATAAGTTAACTATAGTAAACACTTATTAATTACCTAATATATATTTAATACCTTTTAATAAGAGAAAGGTGCCTACTAAACTAATAAAATAATTACTATTATTAAAAGATTATTATATAACTTTAAACTATACCTTAAAGACCTTAACTTTATTAAGAATATCTAAGGTTATAATATAATCCTATATAGTAAAAAACTAGCTAAAGTATACCTATTACTAGTAATTACTTATTAAACCTCCTATAATAACTTAACGTTTACTTTACTACTGCCTTTATTAACACTAAAACTCTATATAATAGCTAAAATTAATAGCCTATATATAATAACTACTATACTACTATAGAAGCTTTTATTAACTATAGTAATATTAATAGTGTTAAATAGGCTTTATATATATATACTTAGTAAAACGTAGGGGTAAATTAACTTCTTGTTAGGTAACTAAACAGGTCTACTCTACTATTGTTGTACAAAGCAGTTATATACTGCTTAAGTATAACTTGAGTTATTCTGGCTAACTAAAAGGTATAATCCCCTCTTAACATAACCAAGGGCTAAATAACTAGTCTATGCCCTTTAACCTTAAATTATAAACTATTTATAGTTAACTAACTAGGTGTTATATAATTATTAGTATTAGTATTCTAATAAATAGTAATATTAAAGCTAACACTAAAGTAAATAAGTAACCTTATAAAGATATACTTTAATAATTAGGCTATAAAGTACACTAGTAGCTAGTATAAGACTATTAACTTAAAATTACTATTATTCTATAACCTTTATGTCTAGGTAAATATAATATAAAACCACTATAGAGTAGTAATTTAAGTAATACTTTAAGGTAAACTACAAGAGTATTATACTTTTACTCTCTACTAATAAGTAGGTAATTTTAATACTCTAATAATAAAGCTTAAAGAATAATTTAAAGGTAATAAGGTATACTTAGCCTATATTACTAAGCTTTACTATATATTATTTAACTTAATTACCTATAAAAACTATAGTAAGAATAAGCTTAAGATTCTTAAGTTACTTATTAAAAGGGTTACTAAGCTAGTTAAGGTAACTACTTATAATAGCCTACCTAAGAATAAAGATTATTATAAGTGCTTTATTACCTATTACTATAGTATACCTAAGTACACTATAGCTTTCTTTAACTTACTAGCTATATTCTATAGCCTCTATATATAACTATATAATAAAGTAGTAAATACTTTACTTTACTATAAGCTACTTATATAATACCTTATAGATAAATCTACTATAAAGGATAAGTAATTTTAAGTTAACTATAAGTATAATAGTAGCTATAATAATTATACTAATCTATAGTAAATATAAGGTTCTTTATAAAGTAACTACTATAGTAAAAACTAATATAGTAATAAATTAACTAAGAAGTACTTTATTTATAGTAAGCCTAGTTATTAGTTAACTAAGTATACTAAAGAAAAGTAGTAATTCTTATTTAACTAGTATAAAAGTACTTACTTTATATAAGCTTTACTAGCTATCTTTAACTACTTTTTTCTTAATTATAAAAGTTATAATATAAGTTATCTCTAAGAAGTAAGTAATAGTAATAAATAACCTATTAGTAATAATAATAACATATAATATAGTA
>NW_026850847.1:0-20033 GCF_030913465.1 Colletotrichum navitas
ATTACTTACTATATTATAAGAAGGAGTATATTATTATTTAATCTCTAAAATAGTTATATAAAAGGTAAAGTTAACGTTATTATTTAGTAATTATAGCTATATACCTTTTATAATCTTCTTTATAACTATAGTATTAACCTAGCTTAATAATAGGTTATTTACCTTTT
This sequence comes from Colletotrichum navitas, assembly GCF_030913465.1. Taxonomy (NCBI): domain Eukaryota; kingdom Fungi; phylum Ascomycota; class Sordariomycetes; order Glomerellales; family Glomerellaceae; genus Colletotrichum; species Colletotrichum navitas. Next base: position 168 of record NW_026850847.1, read on the forward strand.
ACTATTTATATATCTTTAGCTTAGTAAAGATAAATTACTTATAGTAATAATCTATTCTTACTTTATTACTTTATTATTAATAGTAAGCACTACTAGCTAAATAGGCTCTTAGCCTTACTACCTTACTTACTAGCTAACTAAGAGGTTATTCTAGCTTATAAAGTTAGCTTTATATTACCTTTAGTGTTTAGTGTTTTACTTTATAATATATTTAGCTAGTAAAGGTGCTCCTAGGTGCTTAAGGAGCTCTCTTTACTATCTAGATTAATAAATTACTAGACTTTACGTTAAGTAGTATAGAAGTAAAGCTTTATATACTATAAGAACTAATCTTTATATATAGTTAAAAGGCTATAAAGATAAGTATTAGTTAGTAAGCTTACTGTTACTTCTAAAGTATTATAGGTATAAATAAATTTAAGAAAAAGTATTAGTTTTAAAAAAGTATTTCTAAGTATATACTACTTTATAATAGTAGGGTTATTATTACTTATAAATTAAGTTAAAGCTAGGCTTATAACTATTATTAAGTAGTATATTTAAGGGTAATTTATATAGTTAAAAGTAGCTTATTTCTTTTATCTATAGTGTTATAATCTATGTTCCTTAAATATTGCCTTGCTTAGTAGATTCTACTATAAGTATCTATATTTAGGAGCAAAGGTTAGATTAATAAGCAACGTTGTTCTAAAAGTAGTATTAGTTAGTAATATCCTATATAATATATTAGTATAATAGTGTCTACTAATAATAGTAAAGCCTTTTAGCTAGTTAAAGTAATAGATCTTTAATTAATTATCTACTATTGCCTAAAGAGTAGAAGGAATCTAGAAGAGGGGGTCTAGCTAGATAGGCAATATATAGAGGGGCTATAACTAGTGTCCTAGTTGTTCTAGTTCTAGATATCCTAGCAGGATATCTACCTAGATTTACCTAGATATTAAGGATACTAATTATTTTAACACTAGTAACTTTCTCTTATAAACTTAACCTCTGCCTATATATCTATTTAATTATCTAACTATCTAATAATCTAACTATCTAATAGCCTTTTATTTAACTATTTAATTACTTTTTATTTAACTACCTGTTAGTCTAATAGTGTATTAATAAGTAGGGCTAGGTTAACTAGGTAGAAATAGGGGTAAATATATAACTTTCTTACTATTTTTCTTAGTATATAAATTAAGGGGTTTTTTATAGTTAAGAGTGCTCCTCTAAAGGTAATAGAGCTTATATAGTTATAGATATAAATTAATAGGCTTTTTACTAGTTAAAGGGACTAGTTATAGATCTATTAATTAATCTATTAATAGGTAATTAGTATAAACTATTATAGTAAGGGTATTTATAGAGGCATTTTTTAGTTCTTCCCTACTCTAGGCGTATAAGGGTATTTATAGAGGCGTTTTTTAGTCCTTACCTACTCTAGGCGTATAAATAGTTAACTAGTAATAGTTACCTCTTCTATAAGTAACCTTGCTAATCTATAGTTAATTCTACTATAATAGCTAGCTAGACTATTATAGTAGAACTAAACACTAATCAGTGTTAGTATAACAGGTGGTCTACTAATAACAGCAAAGCCTTCTAGCTAGTTAAAGCAATAGATCTTTAATTAATTATTACTATTGCCTAAAGAGTAAAAGGAATCTAGAAGAGGGGGTCTAGCTAAATAGGCAATATATATAGGGGCTATAACTAGTGTCCTAGTTATTCTAGTTCTAGATATCCTAGTAGGATATCTGCCTAGATCTACCTAGATATTAAGGATGCTAATTGTTCTAAGATATATATATACCTAGAAGTTTATTATTATAAATACTTTACTATAGACCTACTACTAGTAGTATATTTTCTTACTTTCTTTATTACTTTTAAGTTTTAATACTTATATAATTAAGTAACCTTTTCTACTAGTAGTAAGTTACTAGTAAATAAATCTAAAATTTTAACCTTTTAACTTAATTATATTAAAAATTATTTAAGATAATATCTTAAAGTAAGTTATAAAAAGCTAATATTATCTTTTTTAATAGTTTAAACCTATAGAAATTACTATACTAATATATATATTATACTTTAGATCTTATAATATAACTTTATCTTTATCTCTTAGTATTTTTTACTATAGAAAGTATATAGAACTAGAAGAAGAGGTTAATAACTATATTAATATTAATACTAATATTAATACTAATATTAACAATAATATTATAACTATAGTAATAGATATTATAGACCTAATAGAGTCTACTAATACCTTTATATCTTCTATATATTCTATACTTTTAGAAGACTTAGAAAAAGAAGAATATAAATAACTAGAAAAAGAAGAATAGTTTAGTATTAATACTACTAATATATTTAACCCTTATACTATAGTATATAATATTATTATAACTAATAAAGAACAACTTATATTAAATAGTGTTAAACTACTATTATTTAGAGTATATAATAATATTATACTAAATAAAGATAATTTTACTTATAAAGACTTTAAGGTATTATTCTATAACTTATATTCTATAGATACTATTATATAAGAATTTTACTAATTTATTTAGAACTTTATTTATAATACTATAGAGAGTAGTATTAACTATAGCTATAATAAGTAAAAAGAAGAAAATATAAATAATATACCTACTTATAATATTAATAAAAAAAGGATTACTATATTAATGCTATTTTATTAGAAGTATTTTATAGTAATAGACTAAGAAGTCTTAATATTAGAGATTAATATATATAGTAGTAACTAGTAAAGTTAGTAATATTATATATTATTTATATATATAACTTAAAGTCTATAGACTTCTAGAAAGCTTTAAGTATTTTACTTAGTAAAAGAAACTATTTAATAAAATATACTTTAATATAGTAGATCTAGTGTTAGTACTTTAAATATATCTCTAAATATCTTAGGGTTATACTTCTAAAGTTATAGTATAGTTAACTATATACTTCTAAAATATTAATATTAGTTTTTAATTTATATTACTTACATTAAAGTATAAATATATAGATTTATATTTATATTATATTTTCTATTTATATACTATATAATATATATATATATAATTTTATATTTCTAAAAGTTATAGTATAGTTAGGGTTAGGGTTAGGGTTAAGACTTTATTTTTAGGGTTAGTCTTTTTATCTAAGATTATTATACTATTTATTATTAGTTTATATTATATTTTTATATTCTATTTTATACTTTAGTTAGTAATATATACTATATACCTAATATAATAAACTATAGTATTTTAAAACTATTACTATTATATTTATAGTATTTATTTTTAATTTTATTACTTTTTTATAATTAATAATACTATATTTATTTTAAACTATTCTTTTAAGAAATAAAAAAGTATTTCCTTTTTATACTAGTTAACTAGTTATATTTCTTAAGAAAATACACTAGTTCTATATATAGTAAATATTAACCTATTTAAGTATAAGTTTTATATATTTTATATAATTAGTAAAAAAAAAAAATTTTTGTAATAAAATACAAATACAAATATATGTATTTGTATTTTTGTATTTCTTAGCAAAATACAAATATATATATTTGTATTTGTATTTATATTTTGTATTTGTATTTTGTATTTATATTATATTTTGTATTTTTCCTTAATACACTAATATATAGTAAGCAGCGCATTAAAGTAAGCGGTGTACCTTAAGAAAAGTAGGGTGTTTCTGGCTAGGTTGCACACAAAAACACAGTTAGGAAATTATTAAGGGGCCTTAACAATTTCCTAACTGTGTTTTTGCGTCTACCCAGGGATCCCATCGCCTACCCAAGGCCTACATCACCTGCCTACTTCAATCGCTTTAAGCTATCCTGCAACAATAAAATCTAATTTCCTCAATCTGATTTTCACCGCAGTAGGCCTACTGTAGTCTCTTCAAATATTAGAATGCTTATGCAAAGGCTCCTGTATATCTTCATTCAAAGACAAGAATAGAGAGTGAGAGTCATCTGACTGCAACTAACATTACCAAGGAGCTGGCCCATCTGGGCTTGGCTCAAGAAATTGAATTTCCCTTCACAATCTAATTAGGTAGTTTTCCTAGCTATATCCTTTGCGCAAGGTGGGAAACGCAGGTGCGGGCCCGACTTCGGTGTCCTAAACTCTCCGTCGTTTGTGGGCCCCGGAGTCGGACATTTAGGTGTTACTAGTCCGGGAAAAGTATATAGAGGTGTCCGTGGTACACCCTCCTCAAATGGATCATAACTTCATCATTCAAATACCAAGACTCAATCCTACCCAAATCACCCATCTGGATCGACAAAGAACCGTCATGACGACTGCGACTCACCCCTTACCCGGAGCCGGCGGCGCCTTGGACATTCAGACCTTGAGTCAATGGCCCGGGGCCGCGCTTGGCCTTGCCTTCGTTGTCCTTGCCCTGCTGATGCAGCGCTGGTTGACTAGCGACCCCTTAGCTAATGTGCCCGTCATGGGAAAGGGAGGAAAATGGGCCCGTAGGAAGGAGTTCTTCCTAGGCAAGGGCCCAGACTTCTACAAGGAAGGCTACAAGCAGGTTCGTGTGGTGCTGCCTAATAAAGACTATCTCTTGGATTCTAGCCTTTGACCTTACTAAATTTTTTTTTCTATAGTTCAAGGACAGTATCTTTCGTGTCACAGAGGATAAGGGTAACAGAAAACCAAAACAAGTCTTTGTTGTACAATTACATTGCACAGGCTGACAGTTCCCCCTACTAGATGACGATGTCGTCTACGTTCCCCCAAAGTACATGACTGAACTCGCAAAAGCTTCCAACAGTGGTTTCGACTTGGAAGAGTACTTGGACGAGGTGTGTAGCTTGCTTACTAACTCGCCCCAATGACACATTTTTTCTGTTGTTTTTGTCTCGATTTAAAATACTGACTTTACAAGCACTTTCAAGTCAAGTACACGAAATCTGAACACTTTCACGGCCACATGATCAATGCAGTCAAGACAAAGTTAACACCGTCTTTAAGTAAGAATTCAATTTGCAAAAAACTGGCTGCGCCCTTTTATCTTCTTTTTTACCCAACGCAGTCCCAATCGCTGACGCCCCTATGTCCCGCGAACAGGCCAGCTAAACCCAACCATCTTGGACGAGGTTAATGAGGCGATGCGCCTTGAACTGCCCCAGTCTGACAGATGGACTGAGATCAACATTTCCCCCAAGCTCTTCCGTGTTATCGCCATGATCTCTGGCCGGATCTTTGTTGGCCCGGAGCTCTGTCGTGACGAGAGATATCTCGACGCTGCTATCAACTATACGATTGACATCGGGACCGCCGCGTACGGCGTCACCCAGGTGCCCGAGTTTCTACGCCCATTTATAGCCCGCTGGTTACCAACAACAAAGAGTTTCCACCAGCGCATCGCCGATGCCGAGGCTGTCTTCCGCCCTTTGATTAGCGCCCGCAAGGAGGCCGCAAAAGAACCTAACTACCAGGCACCTAACGATCTACTGCAGTGGATGATTGACGGCAAGGGTAAGTACAGCAACCCCGACGTCGCCACCCTCACTAAGGGCCAGCTCGCGGCCACCTTTGCTGCTATCCATACCACTACCCTATCAGCACTTAACGCTTTGTACTGGCTCGCGGCAAAGCCTGAAATGGCAGTTATGCTACGTGATGACATCCAACAGGCGTTGTTAGAGTCTGGGGGGTTGTTTACAAGTTTAGCTTTGCAAAACATGGGGAAACTTGATAGCTTTCTAAAAGAGAGTATGAGAATGAACCCAATTAGTGCTGGTATGTACTTCTGATCCCTCGCCCTCTTTATTTTTCAGCTCCCTGGGCTACTGCTCATAATAACTAACCTTATCCCTACTTTACTCGCAGCGAGCGTCCAGCGCAAGACCACCAAGACTGTAAAGCTTCCTAACGGCCAGACCATACCCAAGGGCAGGTTCGTCGGAGTCTCGCTCGTTGGCCTTAACAGCGACCCAGACATCTTCCCGGACCCACACGTCTTCGACCCCCTCCGCTTCTACAAGCTCCGTGAGGCCAAGGACCCTCAGGCCCACCTTGTCAGCGTCAGCCCCACGAACCTGGCGTTTGGGTTTGGCAGGCACGCCTGCCCTGGCCGCTTCTTTGCTGCCAACGAGATCAAGATGATCGTGGCCAATCTGGTGTTGAACTACGACGTCTGCCTTCCGGATGGCGTAACAGAGAGGTACAAGAACCTGGTCCAAGGCCTGACTGTAAGTACACCCTTGGAAATAATTCCCTCCACTGAGAGGGAAAAGTCGCGAGGTGAATACGACACCTAACGTTAACACCTATTAGTTTATACCAGACCCCGAAAAAACTATTATGATGAGAAAGGTATAGTGTAAATTGGCTAGAAGCCTAGTATATACACTACCTATATAGAGTAGCTACTGTTTTCCTCCTGTGAAGCTAGTATAGCTGTAGATAGCTTATACTAAATGTATGTTGAAGTGCGTGGATACGGCGGTCAATTGCAACAATATCCCTGGTCAATTGAGCGTATATTGATCGTCTAACTATTGGCGAATTCGCCGTGATTACTGCCTTGAATTTGTGGCCTTTTAACCAATGCATTTGTCATCCAAATCGCCACTTTTAGGTAGGGAAATCCATCCAGCCAATGACAGCAACATTTGACCCACTTTTGCTTGTGGCTAATTGCCACACTTTGATAATGTGACCCTTAGGGTGTAGTCAGCCGCTGCTTATAAGGAGTAATTAGTGGCCAAGGGGTATTTCTAGTGTATATAACCTCTCTAGAGGGGTATCTAAGCCTAGATGCTTACTATAGCTAGAAAGTTAAATTTATATAATATATTTTTGTAAATCTATTATAACTTACTACTAAAAGAGAAAAGGCGTTATTTAAAATTGGCTTTTTTACTATTAATCTTAGTATTATAAATCTATAGCTAGTGTAATTACTGTAGTGTATAAAAAATGTATTTATATTTTAAAATATATTTTTTGTTAAAGAATTAGACTTAATCTATATATATACTTATTAAAGTTTTTTCTAAGTGCCTATTTTACTTTTAAGACCTTTAAGCTCTAGATTTATAAGCTAGTAACTTTAAATATTTTTCTTAGATTTAAATAAATATTAAAGAAAAAATATATTTTTATATTTTTAAAAAAATACAAAATATAAAATACAGATAGTGTATATTTAATAAAAGAATTAATCTCTTAGTAACCCTAACCCTAACTTTAATAAGTTCTATATTTAATTAAAGTAGATTTTATATTTAGTATTATTATAATTTTATTATATTTTTTAGTGTAACCTTAAGCTCTATAACTATAGTATACTCTCTAAAGCCCTTAATAAAAATATATTTTAAATATATTTTCCCTTAATACACTAGTAATTAGTAGTTAGTTTACCTAGATAATTAAAGTAATACTAAGTAAAATTAAGGTTAAAGTTATAATAGACTAGTTAAGTAAGTAATAAGCTAGTTATAGACTATAGTTACTTTAGTTATATAATAAGTATAAAGCTATAGTAGTATAAGTAATAAAAAGTCTTTTTTAGCTATTAATTACTTTTTATAAGTAATAGCTAACTATAACTTTAGAGTATACTTAACTACTAGTTATAATTAGTAATTAGTAGCTAAAAAAGACTTTTTATTACTTATACTACTTTAATATTATACTTATTATACTACTAAAGTAAGTTAGCTTATAGTTAGCTTACTACTTACTTAACTAGTCTTTAGTAACTTTAACCTTAATTTTACTTAGTATTACTTTAATTATCTATATAAACTAAATACTAATTATAGAGAATATACTAAATAGTAGCTTATATAAATATAAAAGTATAGTAATTACTATTTTACCTATATAATAACTTTATTATTTATTATTTCTAAAGTTATATTAAGATTACTTAGTCTTAGGTAGGACCTAGGCTAAGTTATCTTTATTAGTATTATAGTATCTTTATTAGCTTAGCTATAAATATAAATAATTTAGTTTAGAATTAGAAAAAAACCTATATTCTAAAATAATATTTTTAGAAATTAGTAAAGATACTAGATATATATTTTATAAAAATAAAATAAAGGCGTTTTTATATAAACAGTATAAAGACATCTTTATAAAAATAGAATAAAGGTACTGTTATATAAATAAAATAAAGGCGTTTTTATATAAATAGAATAACTAAGAGGTACCTTTTATAGGCGCCCTAGACAGTATATAAGTAAAAGTAAGTCTAACCTCCTAAGTAAAAGTAAAGCTAACCTTTTAACTATAATACCCTTATTACCTAGGCTTTAGTAATACTTTTTTTAAGCTATATTAAAATAAAAATAAAAATAACTTTATTTTTTACACTAAGTAGGCTATAAAAGTAAATATATAATAAAGTAAATAAGGATTAATTTATATAGTAGGCTTTATAAACCTTATAGTCTCTATTAATATTTTATTTATAGTCTTTATTTCTAATTTTACCTTTAGTCTCTTTTTTAAGCGTATTTTTAATCTTTTTTTAATATATTCTTATTTTTTATTTTATTTTAGAACTTTATCAAAGGGTACTTATATTTTAATATAAAGATATCCTTTTATATAGGTACCCTTAATATATACCTCTTATTAGTCTAAAAAAACTATTAGTAACACTAAGAGATAAGTTAATATAGTTAACTATATATACTAGTAGTAATTAATAAATAATTAAGGTAACTATAGTTCTTTATATATATAAAGAAAAGAATAATAATTATTATAGGTTAGCTAGTTAAATAACTTACTTATTATCTATAAATCCTTAGAGAATCTATAGCTAAGTATCTAAGGATTTACTAGTAATAAGTTATTAAGGTTAACCTAATAACTCTTATATTTATCTATAATAGTTAATATTATAACACTAGTAACTTTCTATAGTGCTAGAATTCCCCTAATAATTTATATCTTAAAGAATAAATAGAATATATAATAAAAATAAAACACTAAAAATTATTTAATACTTTTTACTTATATAGTTTATTATATTTAAAAAATCTATTTATTTATCTATATCTTTAACTACCTATTACTAACTAGCTTCTTTAATATATTATTTAGTAATAAGTTTATAAATCTATCTACTAAGTTATTACTACTATAAATCTACTATATCTTATAAATCTTATAGTACTTATATAACTAGTAACAAGCTATAATATCTATTATAAGTTACTTCTTGTTTTTAGTACTAAGCTTTATAAAGTACTTATAAAGTAAATATAAATTAGTATAAAGTATTATAGGTATTTATAGTAGCTTAAGGTAGTTAGTAATTATTATAAAAATAACACTAATTATATAGGTAATATTAGTACTAGTAACTATCTTATAGACCTTAGAGGTAAGTATACTATATATAACTTTTTTATACGTTATTAAGCTAAAGTAAATAATATTACTAGTTAACTTGAAGCTTTTACTATTAATAGTAAGTTACTTAATAATTTATTTATTAGTAAGAACTATAATAAAGCTAAGTTAAAAAGTAAAGTTATAGCTATTAATAAATAAGCTATTAATAAATATAAAGAGTTTACTAGTTATAAAGTTAATTAGTAAAAATTATAGGCTATAGTTAAGGTTATTAGTTTACTATTTAATTTAGTAGTTTAAAGCCTTAATCTTTTTTACTATAGGTAATTAGTATTAGGTAGTAACTAAATAGTTAAAGTAAGCCTAGAAGAAATAGTTATTAACTAGACTAACCTACTTTTACTAGACTAACCTCCCTTCTCTTTTTCCCTCTCCTTAACCCTAATAACACTAATAATACTAAGCTATATACATATATATACGCCTACTTACCTATAGCTATTCCTTTTTATAGCTATAAGGATTTAAAAGCTAGATCCTTATAGCTATAAAAAGGAGGACTATCTTATCTTATCTAAATCCTTATAGCTATAAAAAGGAGGTCCTTAACTAATCTTATTCTAGACTATCTAAATCCTTATAGCTATAAAAAAGAGGTCTTTAACTTATCTTATCTTAGACTATCTAGATCCTTATAGCTATAAAAAAGGCCTTTTATCTTAGACTATTATAGGCTATCTCGATCCTTATAGCTATAAAAAGGACTCTTTATCTTAGGGAATCTAAATCCTTATAGCTATAAAAAAGGACCTCCTTATCTTATCTAAATCCTTATAGCTATAAAAAAGACCTTCTTATCCTAGACTATCCTAGACTATCCTAATCCTTATAGCTAGAAAAAGGACCTCTTATTTTATTTTATTTTATCTTATTTTAACCTTTATAGTTATTAGAAAGGTATAAGGTAGAAGGGACCTAAGTAGTATAGTAATCTAGAGAGAAATACTAATAACCCCTAAGGTAACATAAGATACTCCTTTAATTAGTTAAAGACTTACTGTTATAAGACAAGTGCCTTATATAGTAGATAAACAAGTAGGTTATAGGATTACCCTATTAGTATATATCTAGGTATATACCTAGAGGTATATATCCTATTACCTATTACCTCTTAGACAAAAAAGTAACCTTAATAGATAACCTACACTTATACCTAGCTCTTGTCCTATATTATTTACTTAGCTCCTTATTATTACTTACCTTATTTTACTACTTTACTATTATATTTTACTTTTGTACTATATTACTTTATATTACTTATTATAGCCTTACTTCTTTTATTAGATCTATAATAGCTAGTAAAAAGGCTATATTAAGTAGTAGTATAACTACCTTAATCTATATCTTTAAAATTTCTCTTTACTAAAATATAGTAAAAATACTCTTTTACCTTAATAAGAATTAGCTTATAAATCTTTTTAATCTTATATTCTTTAGAGTATTATAAATAAAATTATACTTCTCTCTTACTTATTAGCTACTAATATTATAGCCTAGTAGGTAATTATTAACCTTATTACCTAGTATCTTTAACAAGGGTTTTCTTACCTAATTCCTAAGTATATCTTCTTGTCTAATATATATCTAAATGCTTCTTTTTAAGAGCTTCTAGATAAGGTACCTTATAGCCTAAAAAACCTACTTTTTGATTTTTTAGAGCTTCTAGAAGATACTAGTCCTCTTAAAGTATCTTAGTCTTTAACTCCTCTTTCTCCTTTAACCTAGCTACCCTAAGAGCTTCCTATTACCTCTTCTCTAACTACTAAGTCTATAAGTTATTTATATATCTATAAATATATATATATATATATATATTAAGATATAATTATAGGGAATTTCTAAGAAGTCTTCTTGTAATTATTATAAGACCTCTTTTAGGTCTAAGATGTCTTTTGCTATATATAAGCAGTGGTTTAAGCAAAATAGAGGCTATTATATTAGAAGTTAAAGATATATAGTAAATAGTTAGCTTAATACTATTTTCTTTATCTTATTCTAAGATTTCTTTTAATTTATTACTAGTATTTCTTATAAGTAAAATTTTAATATAAGTAAAGTATATAATAGTAGTATATATTATATTTATATAATATAAGTAAGTAAAATAAGGGGTATATATATATAAAATAGTAAATATATAGACTAGTAAGTAATTAAATAAAATAAATAAGTATTTTTATATTAATATTAAATAATATAAAGAAAATAAATACTTCTTAAGTAGTTCTTTATACATAGCTATAATAAATTATATAGTTTAAATATTAATATTAATTAATACTACTATAGTAATAGTTAAGGGTTAAATAGTAGTTTATTATAGCTTATATTAGTTAAGTTATCTTAAGTTAAGTTTCTTAGTTAAGTTTAAAGTTAGATTTTTTACTAAGTTAAGAATATAGAAAAAACTACCCTAGAGAAAGGTTTTATAAGTTATATTCTTACTAAGTTAGTTTTTTAAAAAGAAGTACCCTAGAGAGAGGTTTTATAAGGTATATTCTTATTAAGTTAGTTATTTATAAAAAGGTTATTAGTATAATAAGTAGGCTTAGGTCTCTTAGAGAGAATAATAGCCTAAGAGTATATAAGAGAGTATATCTCTTATATAAAGATATATCCTATAGAAGTAAAAATATAAGATAATAAGGGTAAATATAGAGATATAAGGATATAGATATAAAGAGAGTATAATAGTTAGTCTTATTGTTTTATTACTAACTGTTCTATTTTACTTGCTTAGAGAGAAAATAAGATAGACTAGAAACAGGAAGAAATCTAGCCCTTATATAGATGTATCTAGCTTACTAGAATATTCTATACTTGCGTAAGCTACTTATAAATTAACCTAAGATTATATAACTTAATAACCCTAGTTAAATAACCCTAACTTAAAGCAGTAACCTTAATAAAGAGATAGTGTTAAGAGGAGGTTTCTTAGATATTCTAGTACCTTCTCCTATCTTCTAGTAATTACGTAATTAGACATGCTTATATAATTAATATATATATTAATCTACTAAGTTAGTAAATTATATATATATATATATCTTATATATATATAACCTCTATAATAGAGGAAATATAAGATAAAGAAGTATTAAGAGTATAAGAGATACTCTTAGTTCTTATACTTCTAACAAAAGTACCCTAGAGAGAGGTTTTATAAGTTATATTCTTATTAAGTTAGTTATTTATAAAAAAGTACCTTAGAGAGAGGTTTTATAAGTTATATTCTTATTAAGTTAGTTATTTATACAAAAGTACTCTAGAGAGAGGTTTTCTAAGTTATATTCTTATTAAGTTAGTTTCTTAAAAAGAAGTACCCTAGAGAGAGGTTTTATAAGTTATATTCTTATTAAGTTAGTTTCTTAGAAAAAAGTACCTTAGAAAGAAGTCTTAGTACTAGTAAGTTAGCTTTTTAAAATAAAGCACTATAGAAAAAAGTATTATAAGTTATAGTTATATTATATATATACTACTTAAAAGTCTATTTTAGATATTAGAAAGTACTAAGTAAACTTAATAAAAATAAGTATAATAAGCTAAAATAAAACAATAATTTTAAATATTAATATAAGTAGTTAAAGTAAGTCTTTTATTTTTAGAAGATTAGTAGTACTAGGATATAGTTATAAACTAAATTTATAACTATAACTTTATAAGCTATATTTACTAATTATATTTACTAACTATATTTATAAACTTTACTTATACTTATAAAGTTTAACTATAACTATAAACTATATATATATAGAGTATACTTATAAACTAAGACTATAAACTATACTAATAAACTATAATTATAACTATAACTATAGTTTACTTTTATAAATTATAACTATACTTATAAAGTATAACTATAACTATAAACTATACTTAAAAACTATACTTATAAACTATAATTATAAGTATAACTATATTTATATACTATATATATATATAGAATATACCTATAAACTATAACTATAAACTATACTTATAAACTATAATTATAAATATAACTATAATTTATTCTTATAATCTATAACTATATATATAAACTATATTAAAACTATAAGGTTTATATATAAAGTATACTTATAGACTATAATCTATATATATATAGAATCTACTTATAAAATATACTTATATACTATAATTATAACTATTACTATAATTTATAGTTATAGTTTATACTTATAATTTATAGTTATAACTATATTTATAATTTATAGTTATACCTAATAGCTAAATATACTAGTTAAGATTAGAAAACACTATAGTTTTAATTTCTTAATAATAAAAAACTAAGTATATAATCTTGCCTTTTTCTTAACTCTTTATTATATTACTATAAGTTTATTATAAACTATATTTTACTTAACTAACTATTTTAACTACTATATTAACTATAACCTAGTACTAAAATACTACTTTTAGTAACTATTATACTTAAGTCTTTATAGCTTATAATACTTTATTTTAATACTTTATTTAATATTTTAAAAATAACTTAAAAATTCTAGACAAAAATAGCTTCTAAATCTAATAACTCTTTTTAACCTATTACTTCTTCTTCTAATTCTTAAGAATTATCTTAACTTAAAGCTTTTAATAATAACTTATAAACTTCTATTAATATAGATAAATCATAATATATATACAGTAATAAAATAAAAAATTAAAAAGACTATATTTTTAAAGGCAGTAAATAGTACCCTATTATAAATAATCTATTTACTTATAAACTATTACTTATTAACTTAAGTAAAGAAAGAGAAATAGAATTAACTTATAATATAAAAGGCTATAATAAAAGGTTTATAACTAAGGCAGCTTAATTTTAGACCTCTAATACTTTAACCTACTATAAAAAACATTATGACTTTATAGTAACTTTAGATAAAGAAGAGTTAAATATAGATAAGATAAAGTGTAAGTTAATATTTTATTATAAATATAGTTAGTTATATTTCTTTAGTTACTTATAGTAATATACTAATATCTTTTTAGTTAAAGACTATATAGATTCTAATAATAAAGATTTATAAGAAAGCAAAATAAATACTTTTATATCTAATACTAGTAATAAAAAAAGATATAGAGAAAGTACTATTATTAGTAATACTAATACTATAGATAAAGAGAAGATATATAACTATATAATAAACTATTTATTAAAGTTTAATATTAGTTATAATACTATTACCTCTAGAGAGTTTAATAATTTATTAAGTTTTTTAAACTAGTAAGTATTATTATATATCTTATATTAATAAGCTAAAGGATTTATACTAATAATTATAGGGAATTAATATATAGGCATAAGGAATTAATATATAGGCATAAGTCTTACATAGGCATAAGGTTTCTATTCCTCTAATTAGTTTAAAAAAAAAGTATATCCTTATAAAGGCAGTAAAAGTAATTACACTAACACTACTATTCTACTATTATTTTCTACTATTAACTAATTAACCTATATAGCTATAAGAAATAGGCTTTATAAGGGGGTTCTTTTTATAGCTATAAGAAATAGCCTCTATAAGAAGCACTATCTTTATAGCTATAAAAATAGCCCCCTTATTAAGCCTACTTTATAGCTATAAAAAGTGCCCCCCTATTAAGCCTGCTTCTTATAGCTATAAAGGTTGCCCCTTTTACTAGGCCTACTTCTTATAGCTATAAAAAAAGCCCCCTTATTAAGCCTACTTCTTATAGCTATAAAGGTTACCCCTCTTGCTAGGCCTACTTCCTATAGCTATAAAGGTTACCTTTCTTACTAGGCCTACTTCTTATAGCTATAAAAAAAGCCCCCCTATTAAGCCTGCTTTCTATAGCTATAAAGGTTACCCCTCTTGCTAGGCCTACTTCCTATAGCTATAAAGGTTACTCCTCTTGCTAGGCCTACTTCTTATAGCTATAAAGGTTAGCCTTTTTACTACGCCTATTTCTTATTTACCCTAAGAAAGGTAACCTTTTTTATATTTAAAATACTTACTACTTAGCTACTTTTTTATAATATAGCTATAAGAATTTATTATTACTACTAACTATTTTTTACTAACTTTATATTCTTTAAACACTAGGCTAAAGTAGCTATTTATTTATATAATTCTTTATTATTCTTTTACTACTAAGAACACTAGACTAGCTTCTTATTTATTACTAAGATAAGGTTAAAATTTAGCTTTAACTTAGTTAACTTTCCTTTTATATAAACCTAGCTAGTATTAACTTATTTTTACTTCTAGGTAAATAACTTTACTTTTTACCTCTTATACTTTAGCTTTTACTAGAGGTATAGGTTTAGCTAGTTAAGTAGCCTTCTCTTAGTAAAGATAGTTATAATAAGATAGGCTATACTATATTCTTTAGCTTACTATAGAAGAATACTATAATCTTTAGATTAAGGATTTAGTAGTATAGATTAGAAGAAGATGTCTCTTAAAGACACTACTAGGGGTATACCTTTTACTTACTAAAAGCTACTAAATTAAGTATTTTAGTAAAGATCTTATAGTAGTATAAGATACTAAGCTTAATTAAAATAGTATAGTCTAGACTATATTCTTTAATAAGGTCTAGGAATAGTCTTTTACTAAAAGGTATTACTTTCTTTATTAGCTAGTATTATTTTCTAATTAACATTAAATACTTTAAGAAAAGTAATATATAAAGTTTACTAAAGAGCTTAAGGTAAAGACTTATATACTTTTAGTGTTAAAGAACTTTATCCTCTATATATATATACCTAAAGTATAGCTTCTAGTTACTAATTATATCTTATATAATATTAATAAGTTAATATAAGTAACTAAGACTATTTAAAAGATAACTTTTAATATTATTATTACTTAATTTTATACTAGAGGTAATATAAACACTAAAGTTCTAGTATTTTTAAATAAAGTAGTAAGCTTACTATACTCTTAAGGGTAAATATATTATATATAGGTACTAGAAGATTAGGCGTTAGTTAATAAACTCTTTATAAAGCTTAGTTTAAGCTTCTTTAAAGGTATACTTAGTCTTAGTAAAAATAATAAGCTTCTATATTATTAAGACCTTATAATATATATAAGGAGAAGGCTTATTTACTAGTGTAGTAATATAGGCCTAGTCCTTATTACTAAGCTAGGCTATTACTTATATTATTAGCTAATAGGCCTTATTATTAGACTTACTACTATTACTACTATAGGTGTAGTCTTTAAGCTACTTTTACTTAGCCTTAAGTATAATATTAGAATTAATATAGTAGATATAAAGTTATTACTAAACACTAAAGAACTACTTATTTAGTGTAGCCTTTATTTATTTATTATAGTCTATAATAATAATAGTAAGGTAATAGACTAAGTGTTAGTCTATAAGTTAGTAAATACTTACTAAGAAAAACTAAAAACCTTTTAGCCTTTTATTATTAATAAGGCTAAATATAGTATTATAAATAGACCTAAGGTAGGTTTATTTAGTAGCCTAGAAGAGTAGAAGTTTAAAGTAATTAGTGTTATAGGTGTTATTAAAACTAATTACTTTAAGGAATTACTTTTATATTTAGAGACAGTAAGAAAAGGTCTAGACAAGGCTAATAAGTTAGTCTAGCTTATCTTTTACTTACTTTACTATATATAAGATATTTTACTTATTAAATAGCTTAAGTAAAGCTATAGTAAGTAAATACTTATTTAGCTTCTCTTAGTTTATATAAGCTTTAGTATTATAAATATCTTACTAGGTAAATAAGAAATCTAGGAACTACTTTTAAATAATAGTATATATATTATATATCTAGATACTAACTTATTAGCTTATTATATTAATAGTGTCTATTATAGGCTAAGTTACCTTATAATAAGAAGGATATATAGATGCCCTAAGGCTAAGACTATAGTTATACTAACTATACTAAGAGTCTAAATAATAATATAATAGCTATTACCTCTCTTAAAGAGCTTCTATAATTACTTCCTATTTATAGCTATTCTTTTAGGACTTATACTATTAAATACTAGTACCTTCTATAGGCCTAGGCTTACTAAACTAATTATATTAAATAGTATATTATATAACCTAGCTATAGTGCTAATATTTATACTACTTTATAATACTAAATCTATTAGCCTTTATAAAGGTATTAACTTAATTAAAAAAGGTATTAAAGGTTTATTCTAGATTACTAGGAATTAGTAGATTTAGGATTTTACTTATAGGAGGAGAGGAGGATTAATTGCTTTAGGTGTAGTAAAAGGCTATAGTTTAGAAAGAGGCTTTACTTTAAGGGGAAGGTTATTATTAAGGTAGTAAATAAGGTAGTAAATTAGCTTAAGGACCTTATTATTCTTACTATTAATAAATATACTTTTATTATTAAAGGAGTACTATTATTAGCTACTAATTAGTCCTAATAACCTATTAAACAAGGTTAAAAGTACTATTAAACTACTATATAGTAGAATAAGAAGGTTATTAAGACTACTTATAAGGAGGCAAAAGGTTATACTCTAGAGAAAGTTAAGAGAGAATAGTCTACTAAGTTTTTATTATCTCTTTAAAGAAATAGTAAATAAGGTAAAGTGTTAGCTTTATACTAAAGTAATATAGCTAATAGTATAAAAAAGGTTATATATCTTATAGTAAGCTTAATAAGAGCTTAGCTATAAGGTTATACTACCCCTTAGGATTACTAGCTTTATAGAACTAGCTAACGCTAAGACAGCTACTTTTAGAGGAGGAAGATAATAGTAAGTAGCTAAATAATAGTAGTAAGTTATAATTAATAACTAGTTACTCTCTTAAGATATAACCTATAGTAAGAGGGTAAAATAGTTATATTTTATACTATAGAATATATTATAAAGCTATAGTAAGTAAATACTATAGATAAACCTAAGGTTAAATAAATTAACCTTATTATAAAGAGGGATATTATAAGGAGGGATAAGAAAAAGAGGGCTACCTTATATAGGTCTAGTAGAATTTAGTTATACTAATATTTATTTTTTAGACTAATTAGAGAGCGTATATCTTATGCCTATATAAGACTTATGCCTATGTATTAATTCCTTATGCCTATATATTAATTCCTTAATTATAATAGTACTTTACTAACTATTAATTATCCTAAGTTAATAAGTTATATAAATTTAAAGTTTATATCTTTAGAAGCTACTATTATATATAACTTAAAATAACACTTTAATAACTATAGTTATATATCTATTTAGTTAGACATCTAGACTTCTATAGATAATAAAGCCTATTTAGGAGTAATAGGTTCCTTTATAGATAATAATTCTAAGCTAGTATATTTATAACTAAGTAAGTTATTATATACTTATTTAATACTTAACTTATTAATATTTAACTAGTATTAATATACTTTATAGGTTTTAAATATTTAAATAGTTTCTATACTAGATTATATATACAGTAGATCTTTAAAAATAATATTATTAAAAAATATAATATTCCTAAATAAAATATTATTAGGTAATATAATATTCTATTAATATTTATTAGTTATTAATATAACTAATAAATAACTTAAAATAACTAAGCTAACATTTTTATAGTATTACTAGAGATAATAGTACTAATAATAATACCTTTTTAAATCTCTTTATTAATTCTTATAATAATAATAATAAAAGCTTTCCCTTATATAATATATAATATATAGGGTATATATTAAACCTAGTAGCTAAAGCTATTATAGATAAATATATAGCTAGTGTTATTAAAGATACTAATATAATAGACTTTAAAATACCTTCTATTATTAATAACTATAATAGTTCTATAAAGAAATTATCTTCTAAAGAACAAGAGAAAATATTAAAAATATATTATAGTAAGTAACTATTATTATTAAAAAGGTGTAAGGTAGAAGGGACTAAAGCAGTGCAGTAATCTAGAGAGAAACACTAATAACCCCTAAGGTAACACAAGATGCTTTCTTAATTAGTTAAAGACTTGCCTTAATTAGAGCATTAAATCCCTTGGATTAGTAATAAACAATGTCTTAATTACAAGGAGAGAGCATCTAATTAAAAGGGGGCTTATTATAATTAAAGAGGTAAAAGCTCCTAATTATCTTATATTATTATATATAATTAGCTTATAGAAGAAAGGCTTATAGTCTAATTTAGCTAAAAGGTAAGTCTAAGAAAAAAAGGAGAAAGTTTATTAATATTTTATTTATATAATTAGTCTCCCTTATATAGGTTCTTTACTTAATTAGACTAACTACTTTTTCCCTTTTAACTTGTCTTCTAGCTTTTAATTAGCTTAAGTTAATCTCTAAATTACTTTACCTTATTTTAATTATCCTCTAGTTTTTTTCTTATAGCCCCTAAGAGAAGAAAATATATAAAATTAAAAATTTAACCTTAATTTAGTACCTATTAGTCCCTAATTACTTCCTGCTACTCTTTTTCTTCTTTTTCTTTAGCTTAGGCTC
>NW_026850848.1:0-19956 GCF_030913465.1 Colletotrichum navitas
TATAGGTCTAGTAGAATTTAATTACACTAATAATAATTTTTTAGACTAATTAAAAACGTAAACAGTAGTGTATTTATAAGACTAGTGTTTCTATATTAATTCCCTTTATTATTAAGCTAATACTAATATCTTACTAGTAAGCACATTAGCCTAAAGTCCCTTTAGTGTAGTTATATTCTAGTATTACAAGGTCTTTCTTAAAATAATTTATAGGCTATTACTTAGTAAGTATATTATCCTTAATGTCCTAGGAGCCTAGGCAATAGGTAATAATTAAGGAATTTAAGGTATATATAAGAAGCACTTTTAACTATAACTATCTTTATTCTCATCTTAATAAGTATAGTACTAAAACTAAGTAGCTAGTATAAACCTATAATAGTTTACTTTCTACTCTACTACTAGCGCCTTACCTATTCCTTATTATAGGTCTTAGCTAGCGTTAGACTATTCTCTTATAAAGGCAGTAATCTTACTAAGTAGGCTGTCTTCCCTAAATAGATTCTTGCAGCTGTTTTAAATATACACTATTAGCTAATTAAGGGGCTACTCCTATAACTTAAGGTAGTACATATAGGAGGTAAAAGGCTAGCCCTACCTATTAATATAGCTTAAGGCCTAGTTCTACTTTTTATTGTCCTTAATAGCCCTAAAATATATACAGTAGTTAGTAACTTTTAAGCTATCTAAGCCCTAGCTATATAGGCCATAGTATATAACAAGTACCTTAGTAAACCTCTTTAGTTTACCTCCCTCTACTATAAATGTATAGAACTAGTCTATAACTTCTTACTGTTTAGCCCTATTTAGTTTAGCGTAGATTAGGGCCAACTTAAAGTAGTTATAGTTAGTGTATATCTTAAACTACAGCTAGATGAGATACATAAGGATAGGCCACTTGGTAAAGACAAGAACGTTCTTTAGCCCTTAGAAGCCATCCTAGCACTTAGTGTCCTACGGGTAGGGGTCTATGTCTGTCCTGGCTGTGGTGCAGATCTTATGCAGCTTGGCTAGGCGAGACAAGTGCAACAGGATATGGTCTAGATAGTCCTAGATTGCTGGCGGGACAATGTCCTTGTGCAAGTAGGTACAGGGTAGCAATTCCCTATGGCCCTTTCTGATCACCTTCGACAGTTCTGTAGCGCGCGTTGGAATTGAGGTGTTGTTGTTGTCCACGTTGCGCCATGCCAGAATGAGACCGGGGAAGTGGATGGCGAGATCCAACCGTCGCAGTTGTTTATCCTGCCTGATGAGGACGAGATCCGCCGTCGCCGGGCCTTGGGCTCCTTGCCGTCGCGCTCGCGCGCGCGGGAGTCCCGGAGCTTCTCGAGTATGGACTTGCCGACGGTCTGGGTGAGTGTGCTGATGGCTTCCGCGTAGGTCTGGTCGACCGGGCAGTCTCGCGTCTCGAACACGGACTCGCCCTTGACCGCGATCGGGTGGCCGAAGACGTCGCTATCGCTGGACCGCTGAAGAATGCCCCGCAGGCCCGTGGCCGCTTCGGCCTTGACGACGTCGGAGGCGCCGGTTCGGAGCGTGGAATCGATTCTGCGCAGTTGGGTCCTGAGGTCTTGGGCTGCGGTCTTGCTTGTCTTGTTCCAGATCAGCGCAAAAAGCAATGTTATATCCGACAGGTTATCGGTACGTGATCGTTTTGCTAACCCCCATCTGGTGCGCGAGAATCATACTGAGATCTGGTGCCGTTAGTGACGGACTGGAAGACCCTGTGGACATCGTACATCTGGTGAGGACGGAGAGCTCATTTTGTGCCGGAGAGTTTTCGGCAATGGGACGTATCGATCGTCCTGCTGCCCTCATCGTGGCCGAAGAACGCGCAGGTCTGGCGCCAGCCGGCTTCATCGTCTCTCATCTCCATCATGTCCTCGATATCCTGGCCACTCCCTGGCGCTTCACGGCCGTCTGCAGATGCCATGGCCTTCGGCGGCCCGTCCTCTTCTTGGACGTCTTCTGAGTCCGAGTTTGAAGAGATGGTCACCCTTTCAATTTCATCGTCTGGGTCCTCTGTAGGCTTCGGTACTGCATCCTCGTCGTCGGCACTGACTTCTCTGATGGCTTCGCTCTCGGAGCCTTGAATTGCCGGCTTCTATGTGGGTCTAGCCGCCTTGACAACGGCCAGGTTCTCTCCCGACGCACCACGGTCTCTGAGTTCCCACAAGACCTTGATATTCTCCCTTTCCGCGTCTGACTGCTCGACGACTCCTCAGGCAGAACGAAGGAGCTGGTGTATAGCGATGCGGAACTGACCGCCGTTAGTAACTTTGCCCTCTCACTAGGTTTGCTTGTTGTGGTAGAGTGCAGCACAAATCGTGTCCGTGGCCTTGTTGAACTCAAGGTTCTCCAAGAATAGAACGGCTTGGAACTGCTCCCAACTATATTCCACCGCAAGGCGCTCCGAGATAAAGATTGATGCGGGCGGCAAAGGCAGAATTTGCATCATGTCGTTGTACTCATTCGCGGCGCCATCTCTGCCGTTGCGGATCATGAGCCGAGCGTACAGTAGTGGGTCCTGATTAATGCTTCTTGCCAAGTCACAGGACGGGGCGTCGGACACGAAGCTCTAGATGGACCTGCCTGAGGTATAGTCTGGGGGTACTCGGAACGAGAACGAGTCACGGTCGAGTAGAGTCACGCCATCTGGCAGTGTCGGGATCAGCGGGGAGGGGAAGCTGGCGCCGAGGCCGGCCGAGGAAACCGACGACGGGACGGACCGCGGCCGCTTCGCTTGCGGGGTCGTAGGACCATCTTCGTGGAGAGGTCTCTTCGTTATTGGCGAAGAGCCTATTCGATGAAGCGTCAGCACTCAGCTCGCAAATCCGCCTTTCATACATCCGAGGGTATACCTGGGGGCTCGATGGGCAAGCCATCACACTCTCTGTGTTGGAGCCCAGTCGGCCGGCCGCGTTGAGGAGTGTCTCGGTTGGATGCTATTGTTGGCGGGTAAGCGACAGGTTCAAGATAACAGAGTAAGATGATGATGCTAAAAAAGCTGCCGCCTAAAAGAAAAAAGGGCAGCAAGTGAAGTGGAAGGACGAGAAATAATTATGAGAAAGGACGTAACCAGAGTTGGAGGAAGGAGCTCCGTATGCGTATGAAACAAGGAAGGAGCTTCGTGGGCGTAGTAAACAAGGAAGGAAGCGAGGCGCGGCTGGGTAAACATGACGGTTATCCGGTCGATTGAAAGTCCCACAAGCCAAGGAATCTCGGAGAGAAAGAATAGATAAAGATGGTCCAAATGGCTATTCCCGAATGGCTAGACAGATGATTCAATGTTTTTGCTGTGCAGACAAACCCTCCTTTGCGGCTCCGCAAAAAACCTTTATACGACGTTTGTAGCCTAGGCATGCCTCTCGCCGGTTGCTGCAGGGCTCTTCGCTTCATCCTTTGTTGTTATCCCTCTCAGACCCTCGTCAATGGCCACTGCTTCCTTATGAAGACGTGTGGCGTAACCAGCCCTTTGGGATGCTTGCGAACAAGGTGGTCGGTTCCTCAGCCAGGCAAAGCACAGCCAGGCAAACCTAATAAGACGTCGAGGACACACAACACGAACTATGGCCTTCTGGTCGCTTAAAGGTCTTGTCTAAAAGAGCTGCTAAGAGGGCCAAAAGTCATTTAGGGAGGTAGAATAAACAAAGATGGCTCAAGGCCTAAATAAGGATCCCCAAACAGCCAGACAGAGTACCAACCAACTCAGTACCACTATAATTAAATACATGTTTTGCTATACAACCAAACCCTTTTTAAAGTTACGCGAACAGACCATTCATGTCTTCATCGCTTGACGCTGTAACTGTTCGCCTAGACCAAGGTCACCTCCCAGAGTCGCAGTACATTACCGTCCACATAGGCCCCAAAAAGCTCTCTGTCCCAGACAGAACCGCCAACCGCCAACCCTCCACCCTCGCCGCCGCACCCAGAACACTCCAGCATACGGCCAGAAGAGATCCCATCGTAGCAACACTAGGTACATCTCTGTCACAAACAAACCAAGGTAGCCATATAACCGCCGTCATAGCGCAGCTCGTCAAACTATGCCAAGATCTTCTGGCCGATCTCCACCCCAGCCAGGAGCAGGCGTTCAGCATCATGGGAGACATCCTAGAGTCAGACGTGGAATCCGAGTCGGACGGAAAAGCCTAACCGGACGGTCGTATTCTGGGCCATCGTTTGGCTACCAGGAAGTGTCTGTAGGCTTGGGAGAGTGAGGGGAAACCGTACGAGATCTAAGACCTACGTCTACACGAGGAAGCGAACCCTGGGTCGCCTGTCAGCCGGCAAATGGCCGGGAAGTGACTTCATATATGTCTCAATAACAACATTATTTCGTCGTCGTCGTCGTTAACCTGGATGACCAATCGCGATTTCTCGTATATACCCAGATTGAAGCGTTGGCCGCTGTGCTTGCGTTGGCTGCCCAGGACTGGCAGAGCATTTAGCTCAGTAGAATGCAGAAAATTTAGAACTGCTCTCCGTTACTCCGCTTTTGAAGTAGACATTGCAAACAGGGCTTGCATTAACTGCATCCTGGCCCATTTCAATCCGCTTTTACTCCCAACCCACTAGACATTAACGATGTCATGTGCGACAGGGAGTTCGTTGTTGACTCGTAAGGCCAAGGCCGTCGTCGCCCTCGAATTCATTGCAAAAGTGAGAAGGTAGCTTGATCGAAAGCGGATGGATCATGGTGAATCCATCGCAAGGACCCGGTTAGCAGGGCCTGGCAGACTGCCGTTGTCCAATCCATGGTCACGTCACGTGTGACGACACGTGAGGCACCTCGTTTAATTTCGCGCTAAATATGGTACACGTATCCGTACTGCGCACCCACTAACGCTTGCTTTCGGGAACCTTCACCGCTCCACCTGCTGACGCGAGTGGAGCTTGCGGAAACCCGTCAGTCAGCGGGTGCGTGGGCATGACCGCGGCGAGTATGACTGCGGACATGACTAGGAGCACGGAACCGCGGCTCTGAAGACTACCTAATTACCATGCAGACGATTATGTCCACCTGTCAACTCCATTCTGCCGCTGCCACTGCCGCTACCGCCGCCGCCACACAGCCACGGCTCTCATCATCCGCGCCAACTCCCCGATAAGTGCTGCTTGCTGACGAGGCGAAGTACGGTTGCAACCGGCATTGCCAATGGAGGAATGATGAGAGGGGCTTTGGTGTTGCTGTCAGCACCGAGCCATCCCTTAGCTGCGCGATAAGCTACGCAAGATTGATTTTGGGAACCAATGGCGCCTGATGAGTCGCTGACAGGAAATCTGGGGTCTTTTTTGGAGCCTTGCTTGGGAGCGGGAAAAAAAACGCGTGGGTCCTTAGTGCCAAGCTTCTTGGTCGTCCCTGACCCCCCGTTCCTTGGCTTAGTGCCACCCACGACTCCACGATCCATCTCCCCAAGGCTTCGGCCGAGGTGGTGCCAACTCTGTTCACACGGCACCACGGATACCTTGTTCGGGACGAAACGGCTGCCAACACAAACTCAGGATTCACACTTTACATCCATCCTGAGTCGTCAAACTGCTTCATTTCCTTGATGCAACCCACCAACAGCCCAGATATCCACTATCATCGGGGCTCTTGCCTCTGCCAGGGTCGCCAAGTCGGACACCTCGACCCAAAGCGCCTTGGATGTTACCTCGCCATTCCCTATTCCTCATCATGTTTGCTCATCGCGGGTGGGCGCGTCTACGCCGGCAGCTCGACCCCTCACGAACCCATTCTCATGCGCCTGTTTCCTCCTACTAATCCGCATTAAAGCCTCGATGACTGGCTGACGGTGGCTAGGCGTTCGGCTACCACGCTTCCGCTAAGGACTGCACTTCCCGTCGCAAAATATAGCACGGCTGCCCGAGGGGCCGAGACCTCGGGAATACACCTGCCTGCTGACTGGCTCAATAAGCGGCTGCTGCTGCTAATTCTAACGGGTGCCTCTCTATTTGGGGAACGCTAGCCCTCGGCTGTGAGATTGGAACCCATTTCGCTGCAGAGACGCGTATGACGGGATGGAACCTAGCCGTCCAGCTGGTCATGTGTGCGTATTTTTCTTTCTTTTTCGGCCGTCACGTCTTGCTGACATTCATGGTGGTTGACAGCTCCCGATAACCGGCGAGTCTCCATACTGCCGTCATCTCCTCGGCGCACCTCTTCCTACATCCTGGGCGTTTCGTTTCCTTGCAACCTGAGCACTGTTTGCCGTGGGGTCAGGTAGTGCCTGACAGGGCCTATCGGCGGTTCACTGTGCGCAGATAGCCATCAATTGCAACTGCACTTTAGTTCAGACGCGACTAGAACTCACCTTTTCCTGACATAAACTCAATTCGTATACCAGAAGTTGGCTTCTCGCCGCTAGTCTCAAGGGTAGTGCTCGGGCTTAAATGGATACCCTCTGGTAATGAGTTGATGAACTAGAATGCTGACGTAAATAGTCCATGACAAGCCAACCCTTTCGACGGCAGGTGCTGGTGGTGGGTTCTTTATCTGCCCCCCTTGGTTATGGACATTCCAAGTAGAAAATGCATCATCAGTTAGTAATAAGTCCCATGCAACTTTGTATCGGATTCGTCACAGTTGGCCAAAGTATGCGCTAGGCTGCGGCCTTCTCTATCTCTACAGTTTTCGAAAGTACTACATGTGGCACTGTTCTCCTAGTGAAGCAATTCGACCCAGCAAGTTGGAAATTGCTTGCTCATCGTCGCTGTCCGTTTTGGCGCCAATAGGTTCACTGTTGCCACTGCGCCCGTCCAGACCACATGTGAGCTCTACGGGCCACCTGTTCGCGGAGCTACCAGCGTTAGCCGTTAACAGGCAGACACTTTGCAGGGCCAAACTTTCTCTCTGTCTCTCTCTTTCTCTGTCTCTCTCTCTCTCTCTCTCTCAGGTGATAGTGGAAAAGTCGCATCTGCTTCTGTTATCCGGCGACCCAATAGATCCTATCTAATACATTTGGTGAGATTACGCTAGACTGTCGTGATGCCCTTGGTCTTGTGCTATCTATGCTCCTGGCCTAAATTCTTGAGATTTAGGCCGAGAGGCGAACTGTAGTCGCTCAGTTGCAAGGCGCACAGGATGTGTAAGGCCCAATCCTATAAGGTCGTCTCCTGTTGTCGGGCACTCCCAAACGTGACGACATCCGGCTGGCGAATAACCATTATGTCCAAAGCTCATAGCATAAGCTATACCACTACTGGGACCTTGGACATTCCTATCATCATTAATATGCTAATAGAGACTTTATAGCTAGCTGGTCTGATACTGTTCCTAGCTTGTTGCTGCCTTGTTGATTCTGCTGCGTAGTCAGGCGGTTGAAGATAACACGGTGAGCTACTGCCCTCTGTCTCGGCTTCGATTCTCTGGTCCCGTCCCAACAACAAGGTCATAGTCACCTAGACAAAGCTAGACCACCCGGCCAAGATTGTGTTGATCTCTGAATAACTGGCGTTTCGACACAGGACTAAGATGAATTCATTTATAAGTACTAGACTAGACTTTCCAGCCTAATAGAGTCCCAAAGACACAGATATGGTGATTATATACTTAGAGATCTAATAGAATGGACTTGGGTGCTGCGCTAGAGATGCTCTGGTTTCTGGCTCTCAAGCTGGGCCGACACTTGGATGTACACAGATTACCCCTTGCTGTAGACCTTTTGTTCTTGTTGTACTACGCTGCTCATCTACGCAGTGTCTTATCTTGACAACCACCTCGGCTACATGTATAAATACAATGTTAGGCGCAAGTACGCTCACGTGTAGGAACCCGACACGTCACTGAGCCTTATGGAGCGTGTAGCTATTGATGACGTTGGCGTGACTGGGAGTATATTCCATACTTTATCTTCCATGTCCCTATCTGAGGATCGACTCTCTCTCGTAGCCTTTACCCCACTGCTGAACTGTCACTGTGACTTTTCACGACACGGAAAACGAAGCCGTCCGTCCACGTCATAGCCAGCATGGGCGGTTTGCCCGAGTTCACGATTCCGCGGACCGTAGAGGGCCTAGAAACTGGCCTGCAGCCTGTGTGGACGACTTGTTTGCTTGGGCAGTTCGAGTACGAAGCTGGTGATCCCGCCGTTTGCCCTGGGTGCTACCAAGGACTCGGAGTTTATGATGGGGACGGCCAGAACGCTTCTTCATCCGCAAAGTCCCGTGAACGGGCCCATGCTGCTACTTCTTTTCCATCCAGACTCGAGCCCCGTAATAATTCAAGCCAGATCATCACTTTGCGTCGTCGGTGCTGCATTGCCCAAGGAAGCGCATTCGTGTTCTTGAGTACCCTGTGCTAACCAGGTGGATCTGGACATCTCACCATTAACAACCATTCAACGCGAGTGAACGTCTCTTTGCCATAACTAGAATCCGTCTGTTCCTACGCAAGTACTTGGTCACCTAGGTTCCTATGAGCATAACGTTACGCGCCTAAAATTCTATCTGCCAAAAAGCGCCGTTACCATCTTCGTTCACCATCGCCCTACTTCCCCTCATTCGTTAACAAGAGATCTTGCACACTCTCGTAGGCGACAAACGTATTCTTGTTCGTACGCGCCAAAGCTTGACGGACCCCGTCCAAATAGCACAAGTCGTCTCGCCACTCGGTAAGTGCCTTGACGGCGTGGGCCGTCTTCTCGGCTGCAGTTGTGGCTTCCTGGGCGGAAATCTCGGCGCGTCGCAACACGTCCCTAGCCGAATTGACCGCAGAGGCAGCTTCTTGAACAGAGGATCCAGACCATCCGCCTTCAAGAAGCCTCCGACGTGTGTCTCCGGTGGAGCTGTAGACTAGCGTCCTCATCGTCTCATTGCTGCACGTTGTGACTCCTTGGTCTGCGGCTTTCAGAACGGTGTCGTAGTAGTTTGACATAACCTGCTGATCCATCGCCCCTTGGAGGTCCAGCCGTAGCTTGGTAACAAGATCCTTTGCCCTTGCCTCGGCAGCTTGCATGACCAGGAGCTTGTCCTTGTGTACAGCAAGGGCTTTTCCAACTTGAGCTATCTTGTCTCCGTCGACCTTGTGCTGGTCGACAATGCAGAGCATCTGGCGCTTGAGGTCGCCAAACGAGGGAGGCTCCAGTCTTTCGGTTCCTTCATCGTTTCTTTGGCGCTTCTAGGGCCGAGCGTCGGCAACTTCTGAGAGGAGGCTTTGCAGGCGTTCCCTTTCGGCAACAGGGTCCAATGTTGTAGGTGCCGGCTCCTTCAATAGCAAATGTTTCAAGTATGCAGCAACAAAGATCCCGCAACTGACGCTGTCGCGTTGCGTAGCGCATTCCTGGCAAGGCACAACATGTGTCAGTATTTCGCAAGCGGCTTGTTCACCGAATCCCGAACAGGGGCGGGCTAGGCTCACCATGGCTCTGAAACCGGGTTGGCAGCTAGGCACCGCAGTGCAGAGCATGTTTTTGAAGGCGTTTTTGACGCGGCTATGGCGCGCGGGGCTTGGGAACGGATCGTAATGGAAAACCTCAACGTTTGTGGGGTGCATCTTGGAGAGAGCCAGATGCACCAAGCTCCAGTGCCCACCAGCACATGAGTGGTGGACAGCGGCGTAGACGTGGCTCACCCGTCCGATCGTGAGCGTGGGGAGTCTCGACGGGCAGTTCCCGTCTTCTTCAATGTGGATCTGCAAAGGATCTAAGACTATTGTCTCGTCATCGCGGCAAAACTGGCTCTTGAGGATGTGGAAGACGGCCCACAGTGTATCCCCCGTCAGACGGGCATCGAAGCTTTCCAACTCCCTGTGAGCAGTGGAAAGAGCCATGGCCATATCTGGCGGGGACCAACCGGCGTTTGTCGTTTTCCGAGGAGGATCCCGGTCCATGATTTCGTCGCCTGATGCGAGTATGATGTGTTTTAGGTCAGAGCTGGGGAGGGCACTCGTTTCAAAGGGGGGCAGTTCGTTTTCCGATAGGTCGTCGTCGGAACCGACGTCTTGAGGCTCTTGAGATGGCTGGAGTCGGTTGTCGATCGGTGTCGTCACGTCGTCGTTGGCTACTGAACCGGGCGTTTCGTCTTGTTCCTGGTCGGCCGCGCTCCCCAAGATCCAGCCGTCAGGGCTGGCCTCGAAAAGAGGTTCCTCGAGTTTGCGGCAGGTTTCGGGGGTCGCTTGATGGCAAGTAATGGGGGAGCACACCGTCTCGTCGAAGAAGTCGTGCTGGGTTGAATTAGTGAGAAGGCCGGCTTGGACAGGTTGTTGGATGCTCTGCGCATAGTCTTCAGAGCGCAACTCACCACTTGGTCAGCCAAAGGTTGGTGATCGGTCGGTGGGCTGCCTTGGCTTGGAGACCCGTCATGGGCTGGGGCCTCGCCGTATTTTTGAGGCTGCTGAATATCTTGAGGAGTAGCGTCTTGAGACGAGGTTTGTTGAGGCTGGATGTCGTGTGGTGGGATGACTTGGGATGGGATACTTTGGGGTTGCGTTTCCCGAGGCTGGATGTTTTTGGGCTGGATGTCTTGGGCTTGATGCTCGTCTCGAAGCTGGTTATGCTCGACTGGGGATTGGTATCGAGCAAGAAAAGCCCGGACGTTGGAATAGAGAGCCCGCGAGCGCAATATGAGCTTCCCACCGGCGTCAGGCTGGGTTGATTCGTATAGGACACCGCCTGGTGCCCACAGAGACTGTAAGGGGATGCTGTGTTGAATTGCCGTGGAGGTTACCTGATGGATGCTAAGCGTAACGCTTTGACCGGGCTCGAGTTTAGGATGGTATTTTTCAGGCAGCCAGAGCCGCCTTTCCTTCCATTGCGTGTCGAGATACGTGAGCTGCTGCCTCTTGCGCTCCTCGGCTTGTCTAGAGTGTTGCAAGGCTTTTCGATGCCGATGAACGTCGAGGCGCTGAGGGCTGGTCAGCCCGCCTTCGACAATCTTGTGTGCGACTTGAATCTTTGCGCCTTGTTTCGCAACTGTGACGGCCAACGCGTTATCATCCGTTGCGTCACCTTGGGCGAGGGAGGTTTTGACGTGGTCGACAATGTCGGAGTGAGATGATGGTTCGAGGTCGATGAGACGGTTGAAGTAGACGCGTACCTGGAAGCACGAATGGTGGTCAGGTAGCTTATATTAAAAAAGGACAGGCGAGAAATCAACCAAGATGAAGCGGGAAACAAGGGGGTCTGTCGCTTGGACGAGAGAGACGCACTGGATCACCTGTCGGTGGAGCTTGCTTGTCGGCTGCCCTTGCCCTGGTCGACTTGTGAGTTTTCCTCGAGGAAAGACTTGGGGGAGATGGCGACGTCGACGGCTCGTCTGTTGGTGGTATGACGGCACGTGGGCGTAAAAGGCGAAGGCTATGTAGAGGACGGAGGGGACTTTTTCTGGCTTTCAGCTCTTCGGCAGGGACAAGCCTCGGCATGGTTTGCAAAACGATTGAGTCACCCGGCCTCTTTTCGCCGAGCAGGTATTGCGATTATCGACAGGCTGGAATGGCGGAAACGTATAGTATCTGTGGAATTGCTGATGTGACAATTGGGGATGGATAGTCGGGAGTGGAAAGGAAAAAGAAACAGAAGGGAAAACACCAAAATGAGCGAAGAGGACAAGGTTCGGAGTATCCGTACGTGCGGGATAGAAGTTGGGGGTCTGGTCAAGGTCAAGGAGATATTGCCGTGGTTTGAGATGTCGGAGACATGTCGGCAGAGTCGAGGTGACGACGCGACGTGCCTATCGAAGCGAGGCAAGTGCCGTCTGTGAAGCCATCGTGACGCACTAACTCAGAAGGCGGTCGGGGATTGTCACGCTGCGCACTTGCCTTTCAGTTTCCAGTTGCAGCATGTGCTATTCCCATTCCATATGTATTAGGCTAATCTCTCAGACGCCGAATAAAGGGGCCAGGATGGAAGATATGGTCCTGCAGCCCCCGTAGGCGACCTCAAAGAGAGAGCATTGCCTGCTCAATCTACCCAATAGAACAACACCCGTTTCAGCACCTGCAGCTACACACGCCATGCCGAAGCGGCCACATGAGAGAACGGTCGCAGAGGGAGATGAACCATACATGTGCACGCCAAAGCCAGGACAGTGGCCAGGGCACCAGGAAAGGGCGCACTATTGATGCGTGAAGAAGGTGTTATGATGTAATATGTTTGCGTCACAGCCCCGAATATTTCCATATGTAAGGCCAGGCCTGCCCTCTAAGGCCACACGAATTCTGTAAGGCCCTTTTAGGCCTTACAAGAGGGTTTTGCAAGATCTGATTGGCTATAGATAACAGACCCTCTCCAGTCCCTCAACTGTACTGGCACTGTGTATGCTGCTGCTTGCTTCTATTGCAAACCCATCATGAGACCACGACCGCCACACCTAATGCTCTTGACACTCCCTCCTGATGCGCCAAACCAAGGACTACGGCCAATTAATCCCCCGTGTCTTGCATCGCAAAGCCGCGCGCGACACTTCAGGCTCGTGACCAAGTGCACCAAGACCATCTCT
This sequence comes from Colletotrichum navitas, assembly GCF_030913465.1. NCBI lineage: Eukaryota > Fungi > Ascomycota > Sordariomycetes > Glomerellales > Glomerellaceae > Colletotrichum > Colletotrichum navitas. Next base: position 12,442 of record NW_026850848.1, read on the forward strand.
TCTCTCGCTACCGGCGGCAGACGGCTTACTACGTACGGCAAGGCATTAAAGCGACGCGTCCACCTTGGCCTTTCCTTTGTGATTTCCACATGCAACCATCCCGCGCGGCTGTATTCCCATCGAAAGTACAAGATTAGATGCAATGAGGGATGATAACACTACACCTCGGAAATCAATTAACAAACACCAGCGGCTAGATCCTACGCCCGCTCATAAGTCCACTTGAGGTTATTACAGGCGGTCACAAAGAACGGCTTAGCTGCTCTCCAGGGCAACTCCTGTACTGCTGTACTTCTGTCCTACTGATGACTGCCTGACCAGTTATCTACCCCTGGGTGCATGTTAAGAACCGATTGAGCAGCCGCCCTGACGACGAGGAAGATGCCGAGGACGACAACGTCTCCTCTTGTTTGCCTGGGGGGCTCCTTTCGCCCTTCCTTAGCCCCAGGTATCGCCGTGCACTTTCATCTATGCCAGCTTATCAACATGTAGCCTGCCTATTTTGCACACCGAAACTTACCCTGTGCCTGTGCGCCCGTCGGTCCCGCACCTACTTGTAGGTACCTAGTCATGACTGAGTCAGCAGCAGACGCGACTGGCTATATCTGAGTCAGCAGCAGATGGCTATCACAAGAATCGGGGTGTAGGTACAGAGTACATCGCACATGTAGGCAGGCAGGCTAGCAGGTACATGTCTGCAGGTAGCGCATGTAACTATAGAGGTATTGCTACACCTACCCCTCCTGCATTAACCTACCTGATACGTTAAAGTACCCCTATTTTATATGCCCCCTTATATAACCTTTCTAGTTTATAAGTAATCTCTAACTATATACTTTTGCTTACTGTTATATAGTTTTTCTTACTTATTTACTTATTTATTTTATTTCTAGTTATTACCTAACTAATAACAGAGATATAAAAGATGTTATATATTTAATAAATTACTAATAATTATAAAAGTAAGTAGCTAACTCTTTTATACTATATTTAAGCTATCTCTGTATCTAGGCTACTATATTCTAACTATTATATAAACTTTTATACTATAATACTCTAGACTTAAAAATATAACTAAAAATAAAATAAGTAGTAAATATTTTATTTAAGTACTTATAATATTTTAACTTCTAGCTTAGTTAGATTTCTATAAACTAGTAAAAACTATATATTAAGTAAAAGATAAACTACTTTTATATATAATTAAATAAAAGATTTCTATAGTTATTAGTAGTTAAAAGTATCTTATAAAATACTATACTACTACTAGTTTAATAATACTATAAGTATAAGCTAATTAGACTTTATTATATAAGTAGTTTAAGTTTATTATATATAAAGAACTTAATTATACTAATACTCTATAAGGCTAAGACACTAGGTAGAGAGTATAAGTACTATTACTAAATAAGACGTAGGCTAATTTATAAGATAATAGCTAAGGGCACTTAACTAGGCAAGGCTTAATAGTAAGTATTAGTGTATTATAAGACTTAAGCTTATAAAGCTAGAATAATAAGGCTTTCCTACTAAAAGACTAGATAGTAAAGTAAGTCTAATAGAGGCTTAGTAATCTATTACTAAGACCTATAGTATATATATATAGTAAGCAAGTTAATATAGTAAGTAAGCTACTTTTTCTACCTTATATATTTTTAAACTTTACACTAATATTTCTCTATATATAAATATAAATTCGTCTTTAATTAAAAGCTATATTATGTTTACTCTCTAAGCTATTTAAAAAGACCAAGAAGTATCTATATAAAAAGTAGCCTTTGCTTATAAGGTTCTTTAACTAATACTTTAATACTAATACACTAGATATATTATATAAGATAAGATATCTTTAAAGTTAAGAAAGATAACTAGATCTAAAGAGAAAGTAATTATTAAAAAGATTATTAACTTAATTAATTAAAGGTTTTTTAATAATAGAAAAATATATAAGGTATAACTAGCTAGCTCTTATATATATATAATATAATATAATATATATAAGACCTTAATAAGTAAAGAATATAATATAATAATAACTATATTTAAAAATATATTTTAATATTAAATTAACTATTGGAAGGCCTTAGTAAATAATCTTAGAATTATATAAGGCTAGTTAATACTTATATAAAATATAATTATAAAGTACAAGATATAAGATAATAATATTTATAATTATAATAAGACTAGGGTTTTAATAAAAATACTATTATATATAAATATTATTATAACTCTTAATTATAGAGAAAGGTCTTATATAAAGTAGCCTAGTAATAAAAGATAGGTTTTTATTATTTAAAGTATATATATAAATAGCTAAGTAATACCTCTATATATTATTATAAAATGTAAATATTATTATATTAACTATTATAGATAAATATTAGAGTTATTAGATTAACCTTAATAACTTACTACTAGTAAATTCTTAGATAATTTACTATAGATCTACTAAGAATTTATAGGTAATAAGTTAGTTATTTAACAAGCTAACCTATAATAATTATCTTTTTTTTCTTTATATATAATAAAGACTATAGTTACCTTAATTATTTATTAATTACTACTAATATATATAGTTAACTATATTAACTTATCCTTTAGTATTACTAATACTAATTAGTAGTTAACTAACTTTACTATTAACTATATAGGTTAACTTTACTATTTAAACTATAGGTTATTAAGGTTTATAAAAAAAGTAATTATTACTAGTTAATTATTTATATACCTAGAGTAAGTAAAGACTAAAAACTACCTTAATAAATACTTTTACTATAATCTTATACTAATAATCTATTATAATAAGTAAAATATATAAGATAATAGCTATAGGCACTTAACTAGGTAAGGCTTAATAGTAGGTATTAGTATATTATAAGACTTAAGCTTATAGAGCCTAGATAATAGGGGCTCTACTACTAAAAAACTAGATAGTAAGGTAAAGCACTAAAGGCTTAGTAACCTATTACTAAGACCTATAGCTATTACTATAAATCCTATTATAATTACTTTTTTCCTCTTTAGACTTTATCTTAAAGTTATTATATAATACCCTTTAAAGAAATAATAATAATATATAGTTATAGTTCTTTTCTTTATTTAAAATAACTTTATAGACTTTTTTTTATTACTTTTACTAAAAGGCCTTATTATTCTAGAATATAGTAGCTTTATTATTATTATTTAGTTAAGTGTACTTTATATTTTTATTTAGTAATATACTAGTAAATAGTTACTAGGCTATAAGTTATTAAATAAAATAGTTATATAAAGATAAATATAATATAACTAGTTACCTAGCTTATTTTCTTTTTACTTAGTAGTTACTTAAGTAAAAAGTTTTCTTTTATTAGTCTTTTATTTACTTTTCTTTTTTTCTCTTTTACTTAGTAACCCTTTAGTAAATTTTTATTATTATAAATCTATAATTTTTTATTATTATAATATCCTATAAGCTTTATTATTATTATTTTTTACTTTATTTTTTTATTTATATTATTTTTTTTTACTAAGCTTTTTGTTGTAATATTGACTATTGTAGATAAATATTAGAGTTATTAGATTAACCCTAATGACTTATTGCTAGTAAATCCTTGGATATTTAGCTATAGATTCTCTGAGGATTTATAGGCAATAAGTTAGTTATTTAACTAACTAACCTATAATAATTATCCTTCTTTTCTTTATATATAATAGAGAACTATAGTTACCCTCTATTATTTATTAATTACTACTAATATATATAGTTAACTATATTAACCTATCCCTTAGTGTTATTAACACTAATTAGTAGTTAACTTTACTATTAACTATATAGGTTAACTTTATTATCTAAACTATAGATTAGTAAGGACTATAAGAAGAGGTAATTATTACTAGTTAATTATTTATACACCTAGAGTAAGCAAGGACTAAAAAACGCCTTTGTAAATACCTTTACTATAATATTATACTAATTACCTATTATAATAGGTTAATTAATAGATCTATAACTAGTCCTCTTAACTAGTAGAAACCTTATTAATTTATGTCTATTATATAAGCTTTATTACCTTTAGAGAAGCGCTCTTAACTATAAAAAACCCTTTACTTTATATACCTATAGCTAACTAGTAATTATTTACTATATTATATTTATTATAAGCTTTTTAGCTTACTAACTTCTTTTTTCTATATATATACTTCTTCTACTAACTAATAGTGTTAATAAATTACTAATATAATAGCCTATTATTTCCCCTTCTTTTACTAACTAATAGTGTTAATAAGTAGCTAATATAATAGCCTATTATTTTTCTCTAAGTTATTTACCTATAAGAGTGTATTTTTTTTTTCTCTAGCTATTTATACTATTAGTAGTAATCCTTTTAATAAATATATATGCCTTCTAGTCTACTAGAAGAAATACCTATGTTTAAGAAGTTATTAGGCTAATAGAGGATAACAGTAAATAATACTATACCTATAAGTAGAAGACCTAAGCTAAAATAAGTAAATAAGATAAGCTTATAAGTAAGTAAGGCTTATAGGTTACTACGCCTTTGCCTATAAGGCAACAAGAAGAAGAGATTTATAGTAAATATAATATACTACCTAATATAGTAAAAAAAATAGTAGTAATAAATAATATTATTACTATACCTTTTACTTTTATATAGTATATTCTTTTATACTAATAGGGAAAGGATTATATTATAAGGTTACTAATTAACCTTATAAAGAAGTAATAATCCTTTACGCTTAATACTATTATTATATTTTACTTTAGTAAATCTAAGTATAATAACTACCTTAGTAGTAAATTACTTTACTATACACAAGAGGACCTTACTAACTAGCTTATTAGTAACTTTAAGGCTATTAACCTAAAGGTCTTAATAAGTCTATATAACTTCCTTGTTAACTATAGAGTATAGGTTAACTATAGTAAATACTCTTTAATTACCTAATATATATTTAATACCCTTTAATAGGAGAAAGGCACCTACTAGACTAATAAGATAATTACTATTATTAAGAGATTATTATATAACTTTAGAGAACACCTTAAAGACCTTAACTTTATTAAAGATATTAAAGGCTATAAGATAATTATATATAAAGTAAAAATAGTTAAAGTACACTTATTACTAGTAACTAGCTACTAAACCTCTTATAATAACCTAACCTTTACTTTACTACTGCCTATATTAACGCTAAAACCTTATATAATAGCTAAAATTAATAGCCTATATATAATAACTACTATACTACTACAGAAGCTCTTATTAACTATAGTAATATTAATAGTAATATTAAGGTTAACGCTAAAGTAAATAAGTAACCTTATAAAGATATACTTTAATAACTAGGCTATAAAGTACACTAGTAGCTAATATAAGACTATTAACTTAAAATTACTATTATTCTATAACCTTTATATCTAGGTAGATATAATATAAGACTACTATAGAGTAGTAATTTAAGTAATACTTTAAGGTAAACTACAAGAGTATTATACCTTTACCCTTTGCTAATAGGCAGGTAATTTTAATACCTTAATAGTAAAGCTTAAAAAATAATTTAAAAGTAATAAAGTACACTTAGCCTATATTACTAAGCTTTACTGTATATTATTTAACTTAATTACTTATAAAAACTATAGTAAGAATAAGCTTAAGATCCTTAAGTTACTTATTAAAAAAGTTACTAAGCTAGTTAAAGTAACTACTTATAATAGCCTACCTAAGGATAAGGATTATTATAAATACCTTATTACCTATTACTATAGTATACTAAGTCACTATAGCTTTCTTTAACCTACTAGCTATATTCTATAGTCTTTATATATAACTATATAATAAAGTAGTAAATACTTTACTTTACTATAAGCTACCTATATAATACCCTATAGATAAATCTACTATAGAGGATAAGTAATTTTAGGTTAACTATAAGTATAATAGTAGCTATAATAATTATACTAATCTATAGTAAATATAAGGTTCTTTATAAAGTAACTACTATAGTAAAAACTAGTATAATAATAAATTAACTAAAAAGTGCTTTATTTATAGTAAGCCTAGTTATTAGTTAACTAAATACACTAAAGAAGAGTAATAATCCTTGTTTAACTAGTATAAAAGTATTTACTTTATATAAGCTTTACTAGCTACCTTTAACTACTTTTTTTTAATTATAAAGGTTATAATATAAGTTATCTCTAAAAGTAAGTAATAGTAATAAATACCTATAGTAATAATATAACTATATAATATAGTGTTCTTTATATTACTACCTTCTTTATATAACTATTAATTAATAGCTAACTATATTCTCTAATTATATAACTAAGTAACTACTTATATACTTACTTATAAGAACCTACTAAAAGCTATTACTTAGTAAGACTATAAAAACTAATAAATATTTATACTTAATAAGCGCTATTAGTAGTAACTTTTATAGTATTATACTTAACACTAGTGTAGCTAAGAATTAACTACTAGCTATAAGTAGTACTTTACTTTTTAGTGCTACTTAAGTAAAAGATACCTATAGATATTACTTAAGTAAGTAAAGTAAGTATTACTTTAGTAGTAGTAATTACTTTAAATCCCTAGGGTAATTAATATACCTATACTACTTAGTAACCTTTTTTTATATAATAACTACTAATACTTATTTCTCTTTACTTAAAGATATAGACTATTATAGTATAAAATTTAATAACCTTACTAACTAGCTAATCTAAGGTAATAATTATACTTATTATCTACTAATTTAGTTACCTATAGATGCTTCTATAACTACTAGAGAAAAGTATTACTAAGTAATACTTAATAAATAGTAAATTACGCTAAATCTACTAGTAATTTAGCTACTATTTATTTAGTAACCCTAAGTTACTTAATACACTAAGGAACACCTCCTCTTATTAATTAAAGCTATTAATAGTACTACTACTACTACTAATTATCTTTAAAGCCCCTAGTTACTTTAAGTTTATACTATATAATAATAAGTTAACTATAAGTCTTTAATATAATATATCTTATAGTAATAACTAGGACTTTATATAGTTATACAGTAATAGTGTTTAATATAGTAAGATTCTTATAATCTATTACTATAGAGTATATATAAAAGGCACTATAGATATACTAGATTAATATATATCTTAGTCTACCTAATTAGATAATAACTACACTGCCTAAATTTTTACTTTAGTAAGTTTAATACGCTGCCTATAGGTTATTATTAAAGTAAAAGAAGTACTTATTAAAGCCTATTATAGTATTAGTAAAGTTAAGTACTATTATATACCCCTTTACTACCTATAAGATTATTTATAAAGAAACTAGCACTAAACCTAAAGTTACCCTTTAACTTACTATTAAAATAATTAATAATACTACTAGATAGCCTTATCTTAACTTTCTTTTTTAGTATATACCCTAAATAACTAATAAGTTACTACTTACTATAACTACTATATAGTTACTAAAATTAGAATATAGCTATAGTACTAAA